>NW_006800413.1:135774-149993 GCF_000485575.1 Poecilia formosa
CTCGTATCCAAACACACGGATCGAACCTGCAGCGCTGCTCAGAGGTGCTGGAGAGCGACAACATTAAGATGTTTTTATATTTTATTTGAACGTAAATTAACACATATCAGTCAGTTTGTTCAAAACTCACACAGTTTACATTGTTTCATTTCATGTCAGCAACTAATTTTGTGGTTGATTGAGAATAACTTTAAAAACAAAATCTGCCAGTGGAAATAACAACTTCGGGCTTATAGATGTAGATAAAATAAAAGATATTTAATTCTGCCAGTAAATATTACACACTTGTAACACTTGTGGTGTTTACACTAGCAACTTTTTAAAGCTTTCTGATATAGATTTTATCCACATTCACTTCCTGAAATATGAAACGCAAAAAGTCAGCAGCAATCTCAAAAACCCTCGACTTTAATATCCAGATGACGACTGGAGAGCAAGCAGGGTTTTGTTTGTGCGGCCTCTCGATATATTAAATCTGTACACATTCAGACATTAACACACACTGTGCCTTTAGCCTGTTCCTCTGATGCTGGTGGTGTGGTAGAAATGATAGTTTTCACTGTTCTGCTCTGATGCTGATACACTGTTAGAGAAATAAAAACTCAGTTTTAATAGATTGGGTTTTTTTTTACTGTGATCTTTTGTCTTCAGCAGCCAAACATCTCAGCACATTCAGATTAACTGAACTCTGAGCACTGAAATTTCTAAAGATTATCAGATGATGTTTTAATAGAAAAACAAAGAGGAAAAAAAAGACAATTAAAAAAATGTTAATACACACATACACAGTAAAAGCAAACCCGCTCCTTTAGAAACAGGACTTGATGTCCCATAAGATCCCTCTCTCCCCCGTTTCCTCATGTTTTGCCCACAGAAACAAATGTTTTTCAAAACCTCACCGTCTGCGACAAGATGGAAAAATGTTTGGGAGAAACTTTAGAATCACTAAGCATATTCCAGTCGACTGAAGAAAGTCTAGCATCTCTACAGACATCACAGTCAACTCACAGACTCATTTTCTGTTTCAGTTTCGATTTGAGCCTTGAAGGAGCCAAAGTCACATGCTTTGTGGTTGCCAGGCAACAGGAAGACATCTGCAAAGACAGTCGTCCTCAACCGCTCAGTCACAAGTGGTAAAAGGTTTAAAGCAGAGGAGTTACCAAATGTGTTGAATACATTCAACACATTGGCCACAAGTGTCATTTGCTGAACTTACCATTCCTGCTGCAACAGGGAGGCCGAGTGAAACCACTTTCTCTGTTTCATGTGTGCGTGTGTGTGTGTGTGGTCTGGTCTCTCTCACCTTCTGTCGTGATGCTTGGTGGCAGATCCTCAAGCTCTTTTTCTCTACTTGCATTTTGCTCTCCTTTCTCTGTGACAACCAAGAAGTAAAATGAGGCCAACTATGTCAAACAAATAATAAATGAATAACAATGCAGCCCCTCTCTTGATGCTCATGCTGCAGCATCAAGGTCTGCAACAATCAGCCGAGGACATACGTGGCGTCGATGTTTGGTAAACTTGTGTAAATCTTTTTCATGTGCAGCACTATAAGTTGTGGGGACCGTTTACTGCCAGGAGGCTCAATGTAAAATATGTATAGGAGTCCAATATCACTCCAAAATAACTCAAAAACTTTGGTTAGTAATGAAAATAAATTAGTTAATGTTTTAAATACAGATATAATAACAAATGCAGGTGTATAGCCATTTTTCAAAATGTCCTGCAATATTGTTTTCAGATACAAGACAAAACCATTATTAGTGGATCTATAAAGTACGAATTTGAGGTAAAGCTTTCATCTCTCACCTTTGACCTCCAGCTCAACAGCAGTGAAAACATCAAATCCTGAGTTTCTCTGGACTCCACAAAGATACGACCCAGAATCCTTCAGGGTCAGACTGGAAATGGTCACTGTGAATATTCCTGACTTCCTGTCATCAGAGAGTCTGAATCGTCCATCTTGTGTGTTGCTAGAGGTGATCACTGCCTGCTGTAGACATGTGGAGGGCCGGTTTCCTCTGCAGAAGAACTTCAGCTTGTTGACAGACTGAGAGTCGTACAGACAGCTGATGGTCACTGAACCGTCTTCGTTACCTTGGATGTTGTTCACCGTGTCGCAGCATCTGTCTGATAGGAAGACAAAACTGTTACTTACAGCAAAAGTTACAGAAAATTGTTATTCTAAGAAGCAAAGACACAGAAATGTAGAAATCTTTCAAAACTTTCCAACCCAGAAATAGCAGAATTTTCATATTATGTGTTTTAAGTTTTTAATAATTAAATACTGAAATTATGTCACAGCAAAACAAAAGTTTTTTTTGGGGGGGTTTTTTTGCATTTTTTTGATGTTCTGTTTTAGGCAATCTGCGTTCAGCCGTATGAATCTTATTCTCTTCTAATCTATGTGAATTTTCTATTTAAATCTCATGATTTAATTTAAATGCAACACTCTCCAGCCCCCGTCTTCATGCTTTCTTCAATCGAAAACATTTTATTTCTATATTTTAGTTGGTGTTATGGTCATGTCTTTATTTAAGTTCACCAACATAACTCTGATCAATTAATTATTTAAACAAAGAAAAGGAATCAAAGTGGATCATTCATAGATTTTTTCTTTCCCCTTATTTCTTTTTCTGCCTTTTATTTGTCGCCTTTTCTCATTTTTAAGGACAGTCCTTACACTATAGAAATAAAATTAGTGGAAAAGTAACCAAAATTTATCATTCCCTAGTTTCCACCATCCACCTTCACACACACCAACCTCCCTGGATTCAGCTTTTTTCCCTTATTGTCCATCTACCTGTAAGCTCATACAGGTATTAAGAGTTTTATTAATTACCTGCTTTTACCTCCAGCTGTACTTCAGTGTAGATGTCTTTTCCTGCTCTGGTCACTCCACACCAATATTTCCCAGTATCATCAAAGTGAAGATCAGAGATGGTCACTGTGACGACTCTTGTTGTTTTGTCATCGTAAACGGAGTATTTGGTTTTATTTTCTTGTGAGGATCTGATAAGAAAATCGCTGTAACCACAGCTGCTGTTACACAGGTACTTCTGGTATCTCTCATATCCTGGATCATATGGACAGGAAACCATCACATCTCTGCCCTCGTATCCAAACACAAGGACCAAACCTGCAGCGCTGCTCACACAACTCAGAGCTGCTGCAGAGAGAAGACAACAAGTTTTCATGTATTTTTTTCTCTCTAACACTCTGTATAATCGTATACAAATAGTATCATTTTCAAATGTATTCCCATGAAATAAATGCATTGACAAGCTTGTTCTTTTTAATCACCTGGTAGAAATAAAGATTATTTGTTTTAAAGAAACTTGTCACAAGAAGATAAATCAACATCCAACAAGAACATTTTCTCAAAATCAAATTCGATAACTTACTGCACAACATGAGCTGCAGGTTTTGATGGCTCCACATCGTTCATGAAGACAAGAAACTAGAGCAAAAACCAGGACAAACAGCAGAGAGAAATATTTTGAGGAAACAGTGTTAATGCAGTGAACAAAACATTCAGAGCAAATTGGGCAGATATAAATTGTTTTAAAGTCTATTTGGTTTTACTTTAGAATTTGAATTTATTTAACTCTTTTAGTTATTTCAACAAGAGATTGAGTAGCTTTCACTCTTCCAAGAGTTAGACGTCAAGAATCCACAGGTGAAAATCTGGAGCAACAGCACCATCTAGTGGCCACCACGGTGTTTTTTATTTATATTTTACTATCGGCTGGAATTAACGAGACCAACTCAAATAATGACACCGGAAATACTGAAGCAGCTAACTCTGTCGTTGTACCTGAACGCTGCAAACAAGAAGTTATGAATTATCAGTATTTCACAAAAAAAAAGTGTCACTATAGGTTTGCAGAAAAATTATTGTTCCAAACTTAATGACAAAATCATGTGTGAAGAAAGTCCAACTAATAATAAACATCTTTGCCCAATAAAGCAGCTCACCTTCACAGCAGTCAGCTTGTTGTAGAGGATTTATCTGCATTAATGCTTGTTTTTGCTCTGGGGATCGACGGAGTTTGATGAATTTGCTAGTGGCTGGCTGGGTGAGGAAGGGCTGGAGGTCGAGGGGTGGGGTGGAAGCGGGTCTGGATACAATACAACAGCCATGCCCCCCTCTCTGCTGTGCATCAAGTATCCCGTTAGGGGTTGACTGTTTCTGTGTACTTTCTGCTCAGCGCAGGTTTTTTTTTTATCCACCCCTGAAAACTAAAACTACTCTTATAAGTACCTTTTTTATTTTCCAAAAACGTTACTCAAGTGAATGTAACAATTACTACCCACTTTTGAAAATAGACAACATCAGTAGCCTACAGGCTGCTAGTTAACAAGCTTTAGGTGCTGTATTGATATTAGCTAGTCATCTTTTAGCTAACTTTACCTGCATCCAACAGCTTTACTCAACTCAGTCGGTTAGTTTAGGAGGAAAAACTGTGAAAAATTATTTGCGTTTTGCTGGTTTGCTGCCGTGATTCTAACACACCTGTGCAGGTCTCCGTCGCTGCCGCACAGGTGTAACCCAGCATCTTAGCGCTCAAGTTGCGTTTGAGGGCGGCTCGGAAAAGCAGGTTACGACGTGATAACAACGGATTAAACAGTTTTAATGGCTGAAAAAAGTGACAGAAGCCACAGATATGGAAAGTGCGGAAGCTCCTTCTGTATCAAATCGATATATGAGTAACAGAGAGTTGGCAACTCTGAGGTAAAAACAACAAACAGCGTCCAGTCCAGGCGGGGCCACTGCTGACTCTATGGACGGGCAATGCCCGCCAATGCCGCCGGGCCCCGGGGTGGAACATCAGTGGTAATTAGTGACCGGTTTCTTTAAGAATGCCAGGACAAAGAGCGGGACAAGGAGAACACAATGTTTGGGCCCCAAAGAGCCATTAGCTGAAAACAATGCATCTCTCAGGTCCTGCAAGGCCGGTGCTGGATATTTCTCCTGTTTGTCAAAGACACGACTTTCAGAACTTTTTATCTGATTCAGATATATATTTATTTATTTATTTATTTATTTATTTATTTATTTATTTATTTATTTATTTATTTATTTATTTAAATAGAAATGCCTTTTTGAATATATGTTCAACAGATTGTGATTGTTCATTTGAATCTACCAGATAATATGACCTCAGACTTTCCCTCTGATGCTAACTAAAAACATGGCTGATTCCTTTACACAGTCAGCTGATTCTTTCTCCACACTGAATACTTCCTATTAAGCTATTCTTTAACTAAGGTTTCCATTCTCAAAAAAATAGTAAGTTGCCAGAAATTAAATACATGAAACTAATTTCATGTTGAAAATTACTTTAAAAAACAAAAACAAAAAAGATGTTTTTGTTCGTTTGTTTGTTTTTATACAAACTGAGTCATAAAATGTCCAAATAATAAACTCTATTTCGATGCCAACTTCATCTATGTCAGCAAAAGTGATTCTCATAAAACATTTTTCAGAAAAGAGGAACAAATTCTGCTTCTGTGTTCATGAAGGAAGTTAAATGCAACTAAAAGTTTTTTTTTTGGAGGAATCATCAATATTTGCATGTCTTTATCTTTCTCTTATCATCAGACCTGGTTAAGCTTAAATGGATTTGTTCTTAAAAGAAACTAATCTATTTAAGAAAAAATAAAAAGACATATTCACTACTTAAATTAAAGTGCTGTTTTCTTTTGGCTCCTATTATTTTTCCTTTAGTCACATTTTCAGGTCAAAAATTAGATGCGAAACCTGTGATTTACTTTTGTGTCACATTTTTTAAACAAATGATTGAACGAAAATTATAGTAAACTGTCACTAATACAGAATAATACATATAAACATAATATACATATATATATATGCGAAATATAACTGTTAATAAGATGTGTGTTCCTTTCATCTCTACTTGTTTGCTTGCATTTACAAGTGGGTAATAGGTAGCTTTTTTAGTACGGATAATATGATTGTTTCAATAAAATCAAGCCACAAACACAAATGTGTGCAGTGAAAAAGCAACATTAAATAAGACAATATTCTCCTCTGAATATGTTCAGAGAAGCCAAACATTAAAACCGACTATCTGTGTATTGGTTCAGCGCTGAACCTGCTCTCCGTCACTTAAACTTATGAAAACCCTCGTTGCAGTAGATATCCTCAGCCGCTGTGACGTTTTTGTAGTCGGCTTCCTCTTCATCCACATCATCGACGTGACAGCTGGCATTTTGTTGCCACGAGGCGACCTGCTGTGATCTCATCACTATAGAGTCATGATTCTGATACACCTGGAGGAAACAGTGGATCACATTTCATCAGTGCATGATGCAGCAGAGACGATTTTATAAACGTACACCGATGGACGTGGTGTGCACTGCCTCGCAAAAAATAGCAACGCTTTGGTTTTTTTTTCCCCCCTCAGTTTCATTTCATCTGTAAACATTTGAATATTGTGAAAAAGTTTGATATTTTTTTAACCCACTTGTTGCAGAAAATGAAAGTAAATGCAGCTTAATTTGTCATGCCGTGACATATTTTAAGCCTTTATTTCTTGTAAATGTTGACTATTGTAGCCTGTAGTTGATGAAAATCCAAACTTCAGCATCTCAAAGAATTAGAATATTGTGGAAAATGTGCAGCGTATTCATATAAAGTTGAGTGGAGGGGATTTTCAGACATTTTGGAAAAAACGTCTAAAACTGGTTCGTGTTTTCTGCTAATTACGCATCTTTGGTCAGACGAGACTAAAGCTAAACTTCATTGGGCTTTATAAGACGCTCTAGCACTGCGGATCACCCTAAAAACACAGTTCATTGGCACATGGTAGTGGCAGCATTATGCAGTGGGCATGCATTCAGGAAGGAGGTTAAGGGGAAACGGGTCAGAGTTCATGCACAGATGGATGGAGATAAAAAAAAAGGGGAATCCTGGAAAAGCCTATCAGTTATTATTATCCCAATAGTACCAAAAAGTATTATAATATAAAGCTTTAAGTTCACATCGCCCCCCCTTTATTGTGCCACAGAATGTGGTGTAAACTTATTTGTATGATTGATCACACTTTAACCACAAAACCTTGGACATTAGTTTTCTTACATCGTCTCCCCCACACACCTCCTGCTCTTCCACGAAGTCGAGCTTTTTTCCGTCTGCAACGACTCCGACTCCTGGAACAGAACGAAACACGAGAAAACGTCTGCGCGCGCACGCATCTGACTGAACTGGGGACAACGGAGGAAGCTCTAAATTCACCTTTCACTTTGTCACATTTGCTCTTGAAAACCGAGACCAGGATGACAGTCAGCAGCAGCAGCAGCAGCCCACCGAAGGCGGCAGCGAGAGAATAGAGAGCGACGTCTGGAAGCCCTGAACGAAGAAAAACAATAAATTTAACACAAAGCTATGTCACTTCCTTAAAACATTGACTGCGGTTCACAAGTATAAATCAATTGCTTTTATTTATTACTAGAAGCTCTATTACAATTTGGAAGTCCATTACAAAACAGTCTAAAATACAATGTTTTTATAATGCTGGTGGGTTGAGCTGATGCACAGTAGTGGAAATGAAAAGCCTTTTTTTTTTTTTTTAACTTTGAGCACTAATCTCGTTGCACACGTTCACGTCTTCTTCGCTTTTTTCCCCTCTTTCTATTGACGTAACTGGAAATCTTAGAATTCACACTTTCCCAATCTGTAAATATGTGAAATCGGCCCCCGGGGAGACTTCCTGGTTTTGTCGTGACAAGATATCGGTTCTGATTCATATCTCACCAGGTGAGAGTTGAACTGTAGATCGACCGACAGTTCAACAAACCAGTGCAGAGCCTGCATTACTGCAGACAAAGCCTCAATCCGTCCATCCTTCTCTCTATCTTACCATCACTTGTGAACAAGATACTTAGAAACAACTTGACCCTGTGTGGATTAGGAAAAAAATCCAAAAAACTGTAAACTTCTGCTCTCAATTTTTATACCTTAAGCCAATGAAAAGATGTGTGTTGTGTAATCATTCCTCCATGATGAGATATTAACTCACAATGTCTAGAAATGAGCCTGACTTCAGAGGAGAGTATATAAATATGACTGTGCTTAATAAGCATAGGAAATGTTTTCAAGGTCAAACTGTGAAGCAAAACCACCAAACCACTGTCATACCAACCGTCATCAAACCAAAAACCAAAGTCGGAAACATTAGGTTTTAACTGGAATATTTAGAAAGCAACAGAAATACCTTCAGCCACTAGCCTGAAGAATACCTCCACTAAAATACAAACTCGCCGTACCTTCAATGAGTTCCTTAGAGACCGGCGGTGCAGCTGTAAGGCCAGTTTTCTCTGTGCTGCTCTGGTGCTGATAACCTGTCAAAGAAACAAACAAACAAACAAACAAAAAAAGTCTCACGAGAAGTTCGGATTCGCTTTGTTCAGGGTCAAACATCCCGGCGAAATCGAGGTGAACTGACATACAAAAATGTTTTTCTCATTTATGGTCTGAAGTGAATATTCCTCCAAAGGAAGCGAGATGATTGTAAACAGCTGAGAGTCACGTGGAACCGAAATAAATTCAGTCAAACTCTGTAGAGGTGTTGGAAAGCTCTGAGGTATTTTATTCTCGGTTTCATTTGTGGGTTTGGGTTTCTGTTACTTTTGACTTTCTCACCCGTTGTGATGCCTTGGGTTGGCAGCGCCTGGAGCGTTTTCTTTTTGGCCGCGTTCTGTTCCTCTTCTACTGTGGCTGTCAATGAAACAACAGATTGTGAAAGCGATCATCAGGCTCAGTGTTACATTTTCATTGCGACGTTCATGATGGAACTTGGATGGACTTGCAGCAAAGCAAGTTTTTTTAATGCAAAACTATTTTTTAAACATATTTTATTTTCTAGATTGTCTTGTTTCAAAAGTGATCATATAGTTTAGTTTTTTTATATTATTGTTCTTATCTATTTCATTTTTAATCCATCAACATGGACAACAAGTAACTTTAGAAGCTTTGAACTTTTGCTAGATATTTATTTTCTTAAAATAAAAGATATAAATATATATCTTTTGCTCGATATATTTACTGAAATTGTCCTTTCCATGACCTGTGTGCCTCTCACCTACAGACAGATGAAACTGGGTGTAATTTCCGACGTTCCACTCTGGCTCTGAACGGCACCAGTACGTTCCGGCATCTCCTGCTTCCAGCTGTGTGATTTTGACCGAGAAAGCCCCGGAGAAATCACTGTGCACTAAGAACCTGCTTTGACCCTTCATCATGTCTGCGCAGTTGCTGCGTTGACTTCCTCTGCAGAGGAACTTCCTGTTGTTTTGGTGATTAGGGGGATAAGGGCACTGCAAGGTTACTTCATGTCCTGCAGTTTTGCTAATTACCTTTGACTTCACACAGCACCATTCTGGAAAGTACACAAAATAAAATTATTAAACGGCTTATAAACACTATTATAGAAAATAGTGTTTATAGGCCTACATTTTTCCTCAAAATTTGTTTTTGAGAAAAAAAGTGTTTGACTTTTATAAGCATTACAAGTACATAAATTTGATCTCTCACCTTTGACCTCCAGCTCAACAGCAGTGAAAACATCAAATCCTGAGTTTCTCTGGACTCCACAAAGATACGACCCAGAATCCTTCAGGGTCAGACTGGAAATGGTCACTGTGAATATTCCTGACTTCCTGTCATCAGAGAGTCTGAATCGTCCATCTTGTGTGCTGCTAGAGGTGATCACTGCCTGCTGTAGACATGTGGAGGGCCGGTTTCCTCTGCAGAAGAACTTCAGCTTGTTGACAGACTGAGAGTCGTACGGACAGCTGATGGTCACTGAACCGTCTTCGTTACCTTGGATGTTGTTCACCGTGTCACAGCATC
Source organism: Poecilia formosa (assembly GCF_000485575.1). Taxonomy (NCBI): domain Eukaryota; kingdom Metazoa; phylum Chordata; class Actinopteri; order Cyprinodontiformes; family Poeciliidae; genus Poecilia; species Poecilia formosa. The sequence continues at coordinate 145,652 of NW_006800413.1, forward strand.
TGTCTGTAAACAAAGTAAAAGATGCAGGTTACGACGAAAAGATGATGTCGCATGTTGCAGTTACGCAGCGGCTTCATAAATAGCACATTGCGTGGACTCTTTCAACTGCTAACGCTTTCGCTTTCTCACTTTATTATCACTCGCTGCAGTCGGAGCAAGTGTCTATTAATTCTCTTTATGCTTTTCATAACTGCCAATCAAAGATAAATATTAAAAGTAATTGTTAAATTTTGGGGCTGAATTGGGGGCTGGGGGTAAATAACAACCCACGTATGGAGGCCTTAGTCCTTGACTCGGACGTCACGGGTTCGAGTCCCAGCCTGATGACCTTGCCACATGTCTTCCCCATCTTTCGTTACCCACCTTCCCGTCTAACCACTGTCAAGTAAAGGCCGCCTGAGTCAAAAAAAAACAAAAACAAAAAACAAAAAAGGGAATAATTAATTTTAGCACCAACCTCCTTCACTCCCGACTCGATCTGATTAGTCCCAAACCCCACATAGATAAAGCACAACTGATCTCTTCTTTTGGGGCGGATACAGCCACAGATCGGCTTTTTAATGAAGTATTTTAGTATTGCTGCATCTCTCTCTCTCGCTCCTCATGAATCTGAATAAAATCCAGCAGAAATCCTCCCGCCGTGTTGCAGGTGTTGCATGCAGTTGGCTCAGACCTGTGAACCAATCTGGAGCGGCGACGCGTAAATGCACACAGGTGCCGTCTTCCAGATCTTCCAGATCTTCCAGATCTTCCAGATCTTCCAAAGCTTTTGTTTGGAAGATTTCCAAACAAAAGCAAGCGCTGCTAAACCCTACAGGCTACCAACACAGGAAAATAATGTTGTGATCCCGTTTCATGAGCTGTTAGATTAGCACTCACACTCAACAAGCAGAGAACTGCACGTCTTTTGGTTTTTGCACCCACTGTTGTTTGCTTATATGAGGAGCATCAAGGCCTTGAAAATACATTCGTCTCGTTCACACGTTTCACTGATGAGTTGGCTTCTACATGCAATTGGTAGAGCTGAATTTTGTTTTGGTCCGACAAAGTAAAAGGAGCTCAAAGCGTCAACATTTCTGATTTTGGTTTCTTTCCACTTTACATCCATGTGAAACTTACTGATGGTCTATAACTTAAAATCTCTATCAAATTTGGAAAACGTTTGGAAATACTTTTCTGGGTGTTGCTATAGTCCAAGCTGCTTATTTGTACTTCGTTATTTTGTAGGAGAGTATTTTTATTGTCAAAAGAAAAACATATATTTTTTTCTTTTTCTACCCTGGTAACTGATCTTAAAAACAATTCACTCAGTTCGTAAAGACTAGTGAAGTTTTCAGTTCTGTATGAAATGAAGCTACTCACTTCTGCTTGCAAAGTGTGTGTGTTTTCATGCTACTTACATCCCAATGCTTTGTTTGAAATGCTGAAAGTAGCAGCACTGCAGAGGTTTGGTAAACTAATCATTAGACATGGAGGAAATCCTGTCATTGTGCTAATTTTACTCAACTGCCACCCGTTCTGAATATTGCAAACATTTACATACAGCCTTGCCCCTTCAGGTAGTCACAAATCCTGTTTGAAAACTATTCAGCAACTGAAATGGTAAAAAAAAAAGGAAGAAAAAAAATGTACATACCTTGTTTCGTTTCTAGTTTTACCTCGGTGTAGAGATCTTTTCCATTCCTCGTCACCCCACACCAGTATTTCCCAGCGTCGGTTGACTGAAGGTTAGAAATTGTTGTTGTGAAGGTTCTGGTCCTTTTGTCGTCGTAGATGGAGTGTCTGGGTTTATTTGTTTGTGATGTTGTAATAAGGACGTCGCTGTAATCGCAGTCGTTCCTACACAGGTACTTTTCGTAACTCTCATATCCCTCAGGATACGAGCAGGAAACCTTGGCATCTGCGCCTTCATATCCAAACACGCGGATCAAACCTGCAGCGCTGCGCACACAGCTCAGAGCTGCTGCAGAGAGAAGACAGCATAAGAAAACATTTTGACATCAAAAGTCTGACAACAGCATCAGGTATTCTCAATCGGTGTCCTTCCTCCTGACACAGAGATAAGAAGTTATATAAAATAGTTTTTTTTTTTTTTTTTAAAAACTTACAACACAGAGTGAAGAACAGTTTCTGAAAGCTCCACATCTTTGATCTCTTTCAAAGAAAAAGAAACTTAACAGGAAGTGAACCAAAATAAAACCAACACCCACTCTGAAACCATGTCGGGTGCATTATAATCATTCTCACTTCTTCATTATTCAGATGGCTAACTTTGAGTGGCTGGGCATTATCAGATGAGGACGCTTCATCAGAGAGGCATTAATATTCTCTCCCTTAATGTTCTCTCCACAAAGACAGCTAAAGTGTTGTCTCATCTATTCAGATCTTTAAAATAAAATTACGGTACAAACATATCAACTCGGTAAAGTTTTTGTTTTCTTTGTTTTTTGTTTTTTTTAATTCAGTGTGTGCTTGTGGTTATGTAAGGTTAAAACAAAAGAAAAAAAAATAAACCTCTGAATTCACTTTCCTGCATTTTCTACTGCACTTAATTTACCAATCACAGAGGGGCGCTCCAATACTTTCCTTTACTGCTGTAAGGCGCTACAGGGAACTGGTCTGGGTAATTTAAAATCTATTCCATCCTTTATTTTGATCATGTAAGGTCGTACCTAGTTAAATTGAAAGACTTTTTGTAATAAAACAGTGAAGTGAATCTCATTTATTCTAAGGATTCATTGGACGGTGACGCATTCTTTCTTTCATTCTGATGAATTTTGATGATCATGACTTACATAAACCTCAAAATTCAGTTTCTCTGAAAAAAAAAATTAAACAAATACCATCGTACTAAAAGTATGTCTGTGTAGTGGACTAAATACTCTTGTATGCATAGAATGGGCTTTGCTTCACAATCCTCTTATAACAGTAATACTTGCTGCTTGTGCACATTGTTTCCTTCCATTCAAATTTCCCTTGATATGATTGAATGCAGCTGTGACAATGATGATTGCATAGGCTATTAAGTGGTCACAAAATTTCCATATTGATGAATATTTTTGGTTTTCTGAATAACAACATTTTCTGAAATAAACAGTTTTAATCAACTGTAACATGAACATTAAAAAACAATCTGTGTGAGTTTCACTTATAGAAATTGTTTTTGATAAAATCATAATTTATTGAAATGCACCTGTAGCATAACGAGCAATTCTTCATATTGAGCCATCAGTGTCTTGTATAGTTAATAACAAATGTCTTACAGTTTTAGGAGTTGCTTTAGTTGACTGAACGAAGCAGGAATAACTAAAGTACAGTCTTCAGTTTCACAGGAAACATGGATTTTATTTTTCAGGGGGTTTTTTTTATCATTTTGTTCTAGATTTGCTGCTGGGTTTGCAATAATTGCACTGCTGCGTGACTCAACTTTGAGCAAGCTCCAGCTGTCGGACCAGACACTAAAATACATCGGTGCAGAGAGGTGTTAACAGTCTCCTCGGTGACTGGCAGGTGTCCGCGTCCTTGCTCCAAAACAAGTGCAAATCATAAGGTCTCCACGCCACCAGACCTGCCAGTTGGTGCAGAGTTTTTCTGCATGTCGTGTGTGGAGCGTGTGAGATGTAAAGTGCATCTCTCAGGTTCTGCAGACATGCATGCTATATATGTTTCCATGTCACATCAGTTCCTGGACTTCACAGCGTATAGATGCAGTTGCCACTTCCAAATTGGAAATGTTTTCTAATTTATGGAACGTCTGTGTCATTCTGTGGCTCCATATGTTGAGTTTTGGCTAAAAGCTCTCTAGGAGGCACCACGTTAGGAAACAAAATATAATTTTCAGCCTTTAAGAGAATGTTATCCTTAAATGTTTTAAATTCAACAAAAGAAAAACCACAATTAAAATTTGAATTTGAGTATTAGAAGTGTGTCATTGTTATTACAAACAAGACTGGTTTATCTTTATTACATATTTGAATGGTTGATAGGCATGAGATAAGTGTGTTAAAGAAACGAGCATGTTCTAAATATGATTACGATGATGAAACTGGGTTAACCATAAATTATGTGCTTAAAAATATAATTTATTAATACTAAGATAAAAAAATTGAAATTAAAATAAGAGTCAATAAAAAAAATCATGTGGTAAAGTTATCCTATTTTAAATTAATTGGTGTATTTCAAGTGCGTTGATGTATTTATTGGGCCTAGTTCACATTTCTGCTTTTATTTTATGCCAGTTTCGGTTCTCCATATAAATCAAACATGTTTAAAGTCTATACAGAGAAGCATGGGAACTTTAAGAAATGCATTTGTCTCCTTAAATCATATCCTCTTTCACCCC
>NW_006800413.1:150308-230711 GCF_000485575.1 Poecilia formosa
CACGCACGCACACACACACACACACACACACACACACACACACACACACAACCTAAAATATTATTCCACCATGTTCAACAACTGACCCCACCCCTGGCCAGCGCATTGCAGAATGTCAGTGTGTGTGTTTTCCCCGAGCTCAGCCATTCCCGTCGCGTCCAGCTGACCGCTCAGCTGTGCCTCTCGCATACTGCAGCACAAACTCTTTTCATATCTCACACACTCTCGCTCAGAAAGGTTGACATTAAGACCGCCGTGCGGAGGGATAAGTGTGTCCCGAATTAGCAGGGATGGCAGGCCGAGCTGGGCTGTTTCCAGGGCCGGTTGTTATGGATGTTGCTGTTGGAGGGGGGTGGAGTTGGGTTTCTGCAGAGTGCTCGGTTTGGAGCTGAGCAGCGCGTAAGACGCGTGTTGAGGTCTTCTCGGACTTCAACCCAACATAAACACACATGCCGCACACACACACACACACACACACACACACACACGCACACACATCCCTCGGTGAAGACAGGAGGCGTTGCACGGACGGCCCTCTCAGTTTTATGGCATCTATCTTGGACCTTTTTACTACGTCTGGATGTCTCGTTCCTGTTCCCTCTTCTGTTACACTACCACTCACTCTATTTCATGTTAAATCAGTAGGTCATATACAAAAACAAATCATTTCACTGTGCAAAAACTCGAATTAAAAAAAATAGTCTGCAAATTTTGAGGCCATGCCGTTGCCTCATTTGTACTTGTTTAAACTTTTAATGTCGTTGGTGATCACTGAATGATGCTTCATATTTAACTTTTGTTGACAACATAATTCTAGTCTTATTATTATTATTCTGAAGAGCTGCTTGGTGTTTTATACAATATGAAGTTAGAGAAAACTGAAACATTTGTAATATTAGTGTCACTCAAGCCAACATTATGACAGCACAGAGGAAAAGCTTTATTATTAAAGTTAAAGAAGCTAGAAGAAAAGCGACAGCATAGCGTCTCCTCTGAGTGTGCAGCTATCCGAACACCATGAGGTTTTCACTTCACGTTGCAAGGTGTTATTTTCCAGGACTAGCAGAGGAATCAGACAAATGTACAATTCATCCATCCATTGTTTATACTCTTTCTTATCTTTGCAGGGTCTCTGGAGGGCTGGTGCTTATCTCCAGCAGCCATTAGGCGAGAGGTGAGGTGCTGCCTGGACAGGTCGCCAGTCCATCACAGAACAAGAGACACACAGGGCAAACATGCATTCGCGTAAAGACTAACCAGGACCTTGAGCACCAAGTCATGTTTTTGGACTTTGGGAGGAAGTTGGAGTACCCAGGGAGAAACCACACAAGCATGGATGATTTGTTTTTGATTTCTCTATGATCTCACAAGAATGGAAGTGTGTTGCAGGTGTTGCCTAAAAATGGATCCAGAAATGTACCTCAATATGAGGCCCACTAACTCATACTATCATTATCAGGGCTTTCCCAAAGCGAAAGTAACATCAGTGTATGGAAACTTCTCATTTTGAAGCACATAATTGAAATGGATTTAGCAAAAATAAATAATTATGGTAATATTAACTCGTCTAAAATTCTAAAAGTGAGATAATACGAAAGAAAATTTACTTTTATAAAGTTTTATCCTGGCCGTTGCCTTCCTGTGCAATTCTGCTCAATTCTAATCTCACTTAATTTCTCCCTCTGGACTTTCTCCCATTGCAGTGGATTTCTCCGGTAAAATTTCTACTGGGCCAATCAGAAAGAGAGGCTTTGAATGATGATGTTAGTTATTTTACACTGTTTTAGAATTGTAATCTGTAGGTTTAGCAGTAGCAGCAGAGGAAGTGAACGAAGCCGGTCAGTTCAAGTTGACCACATTTTCAAATATTGAAAATGAAACAGCTACCTGGTTCAAGTCAGCGCTCCTCTATCTGTAGTGGAGGATGATTGTCTACAGTGTAGGCAGTTTACGGTAAGCTTTGTATCGTTGCACCAGTGCATTACGTACGTCACGGCCAAACTTCAGTGATTGGGTAAAATCACTGAAATGATTCACCCACTTCCTGGAACCCACACCTCCAGGAAGCAACTGTTTCAGTACCAGAGAGTCCAGACCCATCTGCACACAGAACAAGGACTGGTTTCCACCAGGCTAATGGTGTGTGTGAGAGTGAAGGCGAGAGCAGGAAGGTGACATTCCATCCATTCCTGCTCTTCCTGAGGAAGGAGAGAAAGCATTACACACACTGCTGTTGACAGCAGACGTATAGGGAGAGGCGTCCAAACACCCGTCTAAGGTCATTCACATATCCTCCAGCTCTTTCACTCCAACATATCAAACATCAAAGTAACCATTCATCTCACTCTGCTATCTAAAAGTGGCTCTTTTGGTCTGTTTGGCTACTGCTGGATGGAGCAGCATGAAGCATCTTTCATGAAACTCGAGAGAAACATATTTTTGCTCTTGCTGTTGAACAGGCTGGGTGTTTTTGGGAGGGATGGAGGTGAAAAAAGTAACTTTGCTTCACTTTGCACACACACAAAAAATAAATGAACACCGAGTGTCACAGAGAAGATGCCAAATATAAAGAATTAGCTCTGATTTTTCCATCCCTGCTACTAACTAGTGGTCACTCACATGATTTTTTCATATTGGTTAAGTTGCCAGATAATATTCTTTTGCTTACATTTATTACGATGTTGGATCTTCCTTCATTTTCATTGCACAGTTTCTCTTGAGTTCATTGTAGTTCAGTAACAAAACCACAGACTGTTCAGTTTACCTTTTGTTCATAAAAAGACACCAGGTTTATTTTTCTGTAAATATGTATAAGCCACTTAGACTCATTTGCAAATCACACACAAATTCAGTACACATAGACTCACAGAGCTGCATACCGTAGTCTTCTCTCAGAAGGCTAAAATTTACAGGAAGCTTTTTACAAAGCAAACTTTCATTTCTAGAAATAGCAATAAGGCCATCATCGCAACAACAAGCAAGGCGCAAATATCACTTTACAGAAATCAGTCATTCTGTACAGAAATACACTTGCAGTTCACAAGAGTAGTCAAACGGAGGCAGCGCAGTCAGTCTGTTTGACAACAAAACCCGGACCACATCAGTGGAGGTTTGTCCTTTCCTGATCTATGCTCCAGTATTTTTACCCATAACTCCTTCGTTTTAAGGCGAATCTTCTCCCACCAGAAATCTCTCAGTTCGTGTCTACGTGGCAGGGGTTTGTTCCTGCGTTCACTGCTTCGGCGTACAGCTTCAAGAAGTCTCTATAGCGAGGCGCACAGCCGAGCCACGCCTCACCGAAGTGCACGGAGCCGGTCAGGAGGTACTCGTCCTCTCCTGGAGGCACGACGCACGCAGCGGGAACGCTGACCCGTCCTCTCCAGCCCTGTCCTCTGGCTCCGCCCCACGCAAACAGGCCGCTCTTTTGGTGAAAAAGTCGACGCAGAGTCGCCGTGACAACGGGGTGCTGGTTTGAGCCCGATGCTGCATCTCCAAAAGTGCCACAGCCAGCTTGAAAGATTGGACAGGAGAAGACAAGGCAGGGGAAATGAAATGACCTTGAGTTTTACACCATGTGTTATATGTGGTTACATCAGCAAAATCTATTTAGTTACTTTCTTCTAAGGATCGGATAAGAAGGCAGACTGCTCTCATGTTAGTACTTTGAAATGTTGATAAAACCAGCAGGAGGAGCTTTGGTTTAGGAAAGACCAAGACTGAACTTTAATTTTTGCTGTTTACCGTGTTATAAAAGTTACATTTTAAAATCATTCAGCAAAACAGAGGAGGTAAATTTTTCCCTTTGTCTTTGACTTGTAAGAGTTACATAATCTGTAAAATCTTGCTAACAGCTGTTTCCAAAGTCGACATCTGCTGCCAGCAGACCATTCTTCATTCTCCACTGTGTGCTTATGTGTTGATGCATTTACCAAAATCACTGGTGCAGACAGCCATGAGGACGTCTTGATCCGAGCAGGGCTTACAGGTCACTAAATCAGAAAGTGGGACATATTAGGTAGCCCTAATAAAAACACACAAGTTCCTATTTTCATAGCTTATTTCATCAAAATTAGCTACCTAAAACTTGGGTTCCAACTAAACTACTCTAGATGATTTTTCTTTCATCGGCTTCATCAAGATGAAGAAGGTACATCTTCTCAGAAACATTGACTATATTGAAATAGCTGTGTCACATCAGCAGGTCGAGAAAACATAAACACAAAGTATAAATCAGAACCAATGTCATAATCAGAGGTTAACACTGATTTGTGGGTTTGCTTTTGACAACTATTTCTTCTAGATCATTAACCTTTTCAGCACGTTTGGAAATTTGAAAGTGGGACAAATCTTGGGGAAACTGGAAACAAAAGTGCACTGTTGCTCAGATTTGTTGTACACAAATCAATAGTCAGCATTAAAAATAATAGAATATAAACATAAACAATATAAACATTAACAGGAGGTAAAAGGAAGGAAGGAAGGAAGGAAGGAAGGTGCTCTGGAATCGGTTCGATTGGGGACTAAAATTGCAACATGTTACATTTTCAGCTGGTGTAGTTGACTTTCACACTGCACTGTGTGAAATGATGCAAACCCTTTGAAAAGCCTGTTTCCCATCCTCCTCTGTAGTGGCGCTGCACTAAGAACCACTGAAGTTCACAAACCCTCTGTAATAGCAATGCCTGCTTCAATAACCAAGGTAATGCACAAGTTGTCCTCATTCTTTAAAAAATGTAAGCAAAACTGCAGTAGCATCAGATTTTAGCGGTTTGTAGGATTTTACTTTTGGCATGAGCCATTTCTCCTGCTAGCGCTAGTCTCTCGTTTCTTTTTTGTATTTGCCCAGAATGCCCTGCACAATAGTCCGGTTCTTGCTTTTGGGTCGGTTGCCGGTTTGCTTGAAATTCACATATGCATCCCAACAGAGACCTGGGTTTGTAGACAGACCAGAGTTAGATTTATTTTTCTTTGGTCTGCACTAGAGTTCGATTGCATATTCCCAACCGCCCAAACAAACCGGACTCTATAGACAAACCAACTAGAGTTCTGCTGAAACGAACTGAACAGGGCTGGTGTGAATGAACACTAAAAGGCCTCCCCTGTGCTACAACATTGTTTTCAAAAAATCCAGTTTTTAGCCAGATACACCAAAAAATCCAATACTTGCTCTTTCAAAGACTGACTTTCCATGTGTATGAGTGGTGGGAAAGCAGAACAAAACAGGCCTGTGAGTCTGCTCCCAGTTCTCTCCGCACTCCTGCGTGCAGGAGGGTGTTTATCCAAAGAGATCAAAAGAAATAAAGTGTGCATGAATGAGCAAAGCAGGTGACTAGAACTGAGAAAAAGCAGACTGAATCGGGGGATTAACCTTCGACCCTGGCAGCTATAAAAACAGCACTAAAACGCCAGACGCACACCCTGGCAGGAAACTTCACTGGGGAGGCTTTCTTCTCTGTCGTTCCCCGCCTCACCGCTTCACACGTGCGTGCGGGTGGGCAGCTCAGAGATCTTCCTTTAAGGAGAGGGGAAGACACGGTGGTGGATCGGGGGATGGGTGGTGTCAGTTTTGACTGGCAGCGGAGGAAGGACTGGCTGACCCTTGTGCTTGACCCTGACAGGACTCTTTTTGATTGGTCTGTTTGTTTTCATACGTGCGGCTCACTTGAGGGAGAGAGGAAGGGCGGGAGGAAGGCCTCATCAAGGTTACGACGAAGAAACAAAGATTGAACGGCGACATGTCTTCTGGCTCACAAAACCTTTTTTTTTTTTTTTTAGATCGCCACTGCTAGTCTGCAGAACTCAGTTTCTGCTTTCAGAGCGCCAGAAGCCACAGAACCATCGTAGATAATTTACCAAGAAAAGTTAATGATGCAAAGATTAAATTCCAAACGTGTGTTAATGTTTCTCTAAAGCAAATTTGTGATAGAACCATCAAACCGAAAGAAATTTCTTAGATTTTATAAATACGAAGGTGAAACTGTATAAAACAACAAGATACCTGAGTGAAGAAATCAATTCAGTTCAATTCAAAATACCTGAATGATCTGAAATGGATATTAAATGTTGCTGTAAATTATATTAATTCAAGATTTTTCAAAGTCTTATTGTAGTTGGTGATGGCTGTGGGCAGAAAAGATCTGTGGTAGCTGTCTGTATCACAGCGTATTTAAAGAAGCTTCTGACTGAAGACAGTTTTTTTTACGAGTCTCAGTCATAGAAAGTCTATATTTACAGCCAATCCTGTTTGGTTTATATTTAATATATCCACAGCAGTGGTTGAGGTGGGGTATTGTTTTTGTGAACTTTGTTGCCCAAAAAAAAAACTTCCATGAAAATATTTAAACTAAAAAGAAAGCAAAATGAGACCTTAAAAAAAAAAAAAAAGATTTGTAAGTTAGTGTTGATGCAAAACCATAAATTATTCTCAGTTCAGCAGATCAGAGTTTGCACATTATCTTCAAGTTACTTAAATGCACAATCAACTATCTTTAATGTAACGCATTTAAATATTCTGCACCTAATATTACAGCATAGCTCTGATTACATCTCATACCTACTGTAATGACCCAACAATCAAGTTTGTGGAAAAATCATGTCTAGTTACACCTAAATATCACGATTTCAATGGCAGGGAATTTCTGGCATTAAAGACTGAAAGTTTGAAATTTATTGCATCTTATAAAACAAAAAAACAAACAAAAAAAAGCATGTGTTCAGTGCCTTTGGAAAAACAGAAATAGGCTTCCTGGTACCTGGCCCTTGATGCAGGTATGGGTACATATGGGCCCCTGGTCCCTGACTGGGCACCAGCTCATACTGGAACGCTGTGATCTTCCTGCTTATGTCTCTCTGAGGGACGGCCTCCACAAACAGAGCCCCCTCCTTCAGGCTGAAACAGCGCACCGCGCCCTGCGCCTGGTCGGCGTCTGAAAGCAGCAGCCTCAGGTCTCCTTCGTGCTCCAGGTACACATGAGAACCCTGAACAGGAGGAGGAGCGGGAGAAGTCGTTCAGACAGTGTGAAACAACCAGGCAAATGACCAGCTGCAGGTTTTGTTTCTAAACCACCTGGGAGAAGGTCTGAGGCTTGATGCAGACGAAGACGTCGGCCGTGCGCCTGGATGAAGACTCGGTGTTGGGTCGCACGTTGACGATGATGGCCCCGGTGGGGTAGAGCCACTCCAGGGACCCCTGGGAGCAGCGGAGGTAGACCTGCTCCACGTCTCTGCGATGAGCTTCATGACTCAAACCGCTGCAGACAGAGAGAAGATGACTTTATTAAGAGTTATTACAAAGAGATGGAATTAAAAATTATGACCAGTGTCACATTTTCTAGCTACAAGCTAAAACTTATTACATTAGCATTTTACGAAACAGACAAGAAGAGTGGGACAATTGTTAAGTGGAAGGATTAAGATTCATGCTTCACTTATAATTTGTTTACAATTAAAAATCTGAAAACTGCTTAGATTTTTAAATCTTGACAAAGATTCTCAACTAGACTCAGGCAAAGGCCATTATAGGGCAGGAAAATGCTGTGATCTAAGCTACTCTATTGTAGTTCTCGTTGCATATTTCCCTGAACAATTCAGTTTTCTACAAACTCTTGAGAAGCTCACCTTTCCCCACAGCATGATGCTCCCACCACCATGTTTTATAACATGGAGGATGTGTTCAGAGTGCTAGTTCTCTGTCACACTTACTATTTTGCATGTAAGCCAAAAAAGTTCAGCTTAAGTCTCATCTAACAAGAGCACCTTCTTTCACGTGTAAAAAGAGTAAACAGGGTTGAATATATGCAAATATATATGCACATCACACCATTCAGATTTATAAATAGCCCTTCCCCCAAGCCAAACAGCAGCGGTTTGTGGTTGAAATGTGACAAAAATGTGGAAATATATCCGGAGGTCTGAATGCTTTGCCACAAGAGATCAACTGAAACTGAACTCTCAACAGGTGTTGACAAACACCAAACAAATCGTTTCATTTGTCTCGACGTGCATGAGCAACGACAACCCGCAGGATCTGATAAAAAAAATCGTTAGAAGTAAGAGGCGAGTCAACTTTACAACGCAGTGTTGGCTTACATCTTTTATGAGCGGGGGATTTGAAGGAGCGATCAAAGGCGCCCTGTGGGTGTATTTACCTAAGATAAGAACCGACATCCCTGTAACGGAGAGCCTTCAGGAAGGAGAACGTTCTCCGGATAAGGCGCCCGGAGAACGTGGTCAGACAGTTAATCACACTCGAGGCATCTTTTTATTTTTTGGTCTGCCTGTTTTGGGAGTCGTTTTCTTAAGAGTGACATTCAGAAAAGAAATGCGAGCAGGACTGGAGTCATTGCAACAGAAACCACAGGCAATGACGCGCAGGGACCAGTAGATATTTAACTTATAAACTTAGATTAGCCCAGTGGTTCCCAAACTTTTTCTGGGCCTCCCCTATGGATTACAAATGGCTGTCTGGTTGAACAATGCCTGTGGGGCAAAATGAATATACCTAGCTGAACATAGACAACAACACCAGAAGCCTACAAGCTACTTGTTAAGCTTAAAGTGATATTGGTATTAGCTAGTCATCTTTTAGCTAACTTTACCTGCATCCCACAGCTTTACTCAACTCAGTCGGTTAGTTTGTGGGAAAAACTGTGTAAAATTATTTGCGTTTTGCTGGTTTGCTGCCATGACTCTAACACACCTGAGTAGCTCTGCACAGCATTAGCAGGTCTCCTTCACTGCCGCGCAGGTGTAAACCCAGCGCGAGGATCGTAGCGCTCATGTTGCGTTTAAAGAAGGCTCGGAAAACAGGTTACCACATGTTAACAACGGATTAAACAGTTTTAACTGCTGATAAAAGTGACAGAAGACACAGATATTGGAAGTGTGAAAGCCCCTACTGTATCAAATTGACATAAGAATAACAGAGAGTTGGTAATTCTAAGGTAAAAACCCAGCGCATACAGCGTTCATGTTTTTTTTTTCTCATCCAGAAGGCTTCCTCCCCACCTCCCCCGGGGGGGCGCCCCACAATTTGGGAACCTCTGGATTAGCCTGTTTAATAGGACCTTAGCTTGGCCTTCCTGAACATATGTACAATCTTGCTCAAGAAAAAAAGAAGTCGGTGTAGTTAAGATCTTATCTGTTCTAACTGAAGAAAAAAAAATCGAGAGTATGCGTTTTCAGAATTCATCCTTAACAGACGGTCAAAACATAAATTTGAATTTCTCTGAGGAAAAAAAAACAACAAAAGAACAGCATCTTATCGACGACATCGTTATAAGGTTATTAATCCTTCATCCTCACCTTCCTCTCCAGCTGCACAGGTCACTAGAATACTGTGCCACAGCCCGGCACACCAGCACAAACATGACCCAGTGCGTAGCCCACGGCCGGAGCATGGTGGTCTTCGGCCCCGGCGTTTCACCGGATCCCCCCACCTCCACCAGTTCAACCTCACGCGCTCCCCGCAACTTATCCGCTTTAAAATATCCGCAACAAGCATCGGCAGGGCGCTCGAGAGGCTACATGACGCGCTGGTCCGAAGTCAAACCCGGAGCGTCTGAGGCAGGAAAAGAGTCGGACTGCGGGGTTGTTTTAAAAGCGAGCAGAGCGCACGCGCAGCCGGCCGGACAACGGCGGCTTGATCAGAACTTTCTCCGAGAGCGCGTCAGCAGGGGCGCGTGCCAGCAGCCGACTCCGCTTCAGCGACACGCGAGCTCTCTCTCCAAACCCCTCCCTCCCACAGATTGACCGGAAAGATAGGCGCGGACACAGTTTTTCAGTTAAACTGCCTACTAAACGCTTAGCAGCTCTGTCTGGGCTATTTAAAGGTTCTCTATAAAACCGATAAGAATAACCTGTACGTTTTAGTGTGGCTTAGCGTCATGGACAAACTTCTGTAACAGTCAGGTCAGCATGCAGACCAGCAACCTGTAAATGCATGCTCACAAACCTCTGAAAATGTCGCTGGTTCATTATTTGGTTTGCTTATGGCCGCAGTTCACAAGGTGTGGTAGTTGAGCTGCTGCAGGTGGTTGTCAGAGGAAATGAAGGGATACCCGTCAAAACAAAAAAACCCGAAGCAAAACTAATCTATTTCAGTAACAAACAATTTAGATTGACATAGCTTTCCTTACATGATGAGAGATATACGTCAAGCACTTTGGGGGATTTTGCTACAACTCATATCTGTTTAGTAGAAAATGTTCATTTCACATGAAAACAAGGATAAAAAAGTAGCAACACCTGCTTTAGTAACCAAGGCAACACTGTGCTTGACTAAGCAGTCTGGACTTTATCATCTGAGCATTAATCACAGATCAGCTCTATGCCACACACACTCCCAGGAGCAGCAGAAGCATCAACCTGGCATTGGATATACTGAAGTGAAAGTGCTCAATAACTGGTAAACTGCAAAACTTTTAAGTACTTAACCTTCCTCAATATCCTGCAAGTCATGTATAACCGACAGACATGAGGTACAATTTCAAAATGAATTTCAGAAACAAACTGCTTTAATAAATCACTAATTCATCGAGATGCTGCTTTATTTGCAACGTAACGACAAAGTGTTGAGCTGAGAATCGACAGCAGAACAAAGAGTTGTTCCAGGATCTCAGGGGGGGAAAGTTATGAGAAGTCCCAGTCAAAGCTGCAGCAGATGACAGTAACCAGGTCTGAACCTGGTGGCTGCTTATCCTGCATTCCAGTTCCCTCTCAATTCTGAATTTGCATCTGGGAATAAAATCAAAACCAGCTTAATAAAAGGAATATTTCACCAAATTGAGATCCAACGAATGTTTGTCAGTAAGTTTTGTTGCGTTTTAGGGAGGCTAACAGCTGCGTAAGGCACTTATTGCTCTGGAAATGTATTAATATTTGCATTTTAAATTGTCCAATGCAATACTATCCCGGAATTCGATTATGAACGTGGAATACATTAGGAGATCTGAAGCTTAGAAAATAGCAAACAGAAACAAAATCTTTTTTTTTTTTTTCGCTGAACTTTCATTTGAATTTCAATGAATGTTTTTCTGGCTGAGAAAACGGTGATAGAAATTAACAATAATGACGTCTTGTTAAAATGCGGAAAGAAAATAGCAGCTATTATCGTTATTAAAAAAAATGATGCAATGGCATTTTCACTGCGGTTGCTAACCACTGATTTAGGTTTAATCCCTTGAGTGCACATAGCTTTGAATGGTGTCACATTATCGTTTACACTCCGTTTTACTGGCAACTCTGAGGCTCACATTGCTCTACCGGTCTTATTATAGCTCTGCTCCGTGAGCTCCACAACCTAGTCTTCCTGGAAAAAAAATAAAAATAAAAAATAAAAATAAAGGTCTAAATAGAGCTGAAGAGAGAAAAAAAAAAAAGTCACACGTATGCTCAAAGCCCCCCGTTTGCATCCTGAGCGGTTTTCCTGTGAGAAAACACTCTGAGGGGCGAGCATGATACTCCGTCGTCACATTCCCCTCGACTGCCAAAGTTGTGCAGCGCACATTTAGAGAAATACTGTAGTGAGGACCTCCACCAAACGTTCCCCTCCCCCCCCTCTCTCTCTCTCTCTCCACTCCATCAACACACACACGCATTTCTGCCAAAGTGTTGCAGGAAAAGGGATTAGAGTTGGCTTAACGTCCCCGTGTAAGTAAAGGCACAAGAAAACAAAGAAGCATCAAAAGGGCCAAGCTTTCTTTTAAAAACAAACATGGTCTCATGTGAAATCCCTAATTATGCAAAAATAATTCAAATCCATTTTCAAGGTTTTGCTCTAATCTGTACCCATTGTGCATGTAATGTTTTATTCCACCTTTCTTTTTTTTAAATATTCGAATTGTACTTTAGGTTGTTTTTGTGAACTCTTTCATCCAGCAGTCATGTTGTAAAATATTCATAACAGAGAGAGTGAAGTGAAATCTGCAGTGAAAGGAAACTGAACCCCACTAGTATTTGTAATGCCAACCTCTTCCTCTTTTGAAACTCTCAAATTAAAAACACTTTCACCACACCAGAGTCTAAAGAGGCCAAAGACGGAGCCCTGATCCAATCACTTCACCAGGTCCGATGCCGCGATGCTTTTGACCTCAGATGCTCCTTTTGCCACCTAAAGTATTTCCAGAGTAGCGCAGCCTCTGACCTCCCACCCCCCCATCCGCCTGCAGTCACCTGGCTCTTCTCAAGCGGCCTGACAGGAGGAACGCTGCCTGTCTGTCCTCACGCTGCCCCCTCTCCTGAAGCCCCGCGCGCTCACATTCCTCTATCTCTTATTTCAGCCCCGGAGACCTTTGATTTCCTCTTTCTTTGTAAGAAATCTTAATTTATCCACAGTGGGCAGCTGAGAAACTTCATGGGCTCTTTAATGAACCAGAGTGTCTTGCTCAAGAGCAGCGATGGTTGGCTGTTGAAAGAGAAGAAAGAAGTTTTAGTCAGGAAGCACACCACTTCATACTTCCCTGCATAAAGGGCAACAGATAGAGGTAGTGAAAGTGAGAGGAATCGCGTTCGGTCACCTCTATCTGCCAGGGAGATTGCAGTCCCCCCACCTCTGCATCACCTTTTAGGTTTATCAACAACTGTAGTAACGACTGTGACAGTATGAAGACCCAAAGAAACAATGAAGACACATTTATCTTAAGTATTAAAAAAAAAAAAAAAAATCTAAACAGCTTCTAAGCTTAGCTGGTATGAGTTTATTTTTTGTAGATTTTTCCAATTGTCTAATGTAAAAGTATAGTAGTATGTAACTGTTGTAAAAAAAAAAGTTTTTAATTTGTTAAAAGTATCACTACAGTTTGCTAAGGCACAGATAATCTGCAAAAAACAAACAAACAAAAAACTAGTTCCTCTGCCTCCTCCATGTGTTAAGAAATACACCGGGTCATCAGAAACAACCAATCACCATCAGGAGGACAGTGTTAGGTTAGCACTGTCTGTCATGCTCATGTACGCGCTGCTCACATCCTCCCCCTTTCTCTCTGCTATGCTTTGTGGTTCACCACAACAGAGCCAGAAGTGAATGCTCAGGCTAGTTAGCGCAGCCTCCGAAGACGGCGGATAAACAGATTTCCTGGAAGTTGTTTCTCTGCCATTAGCACATTCAGCAGCGTGTACACAAGCATGAGTGAAAGCGCTAAGACACTCCTCCTGGCTCTGATTGGTTGTGTCTCGCCAGGAGTATTGCATTTCTGGAGATGGCAGTGGAGCCAGCTGGAGGAGCTTGGTTACTTCACACATTATCAACATAATGACAGTTTAAACAAATAAGCAAAGACATTTTTCTGTCCTTACAGTTGCACACTGCAGCTCTGAATAAACAAATAAATACATTTCCCAAAGGAACAACAGCAAAACTACCACTGGTTGGTCCACAATCACAGCAACAAATTACAACCCGTAGTAAACTGCAGTCAAAATGTGGCAGCAGTTTAAATGTTCAGAAAATGTCAGTCACCACAAAGGCTCCTCTGAGATTACACTGGTTTCAACATGGAGGAAGTCTGCTCATGTCTGGGTCCCTCTCTGGCAGCTTTAAGTCGAAAAAATTAGGCTCTGTGGTATCACAGTGAAGATGCTAACAGAGTTATCCACCGCTAGAAAGATACTGATTACTCACTACCGCTGAAGACAACCCCACTTCTTAAAAGTTGAGCTATTTCTTTCACTGGTAACAACATCTGAATTTCATCACAGCCTTGAAAAGTAGCAGCTTGTTAGGAGCCTATTTGAGAGAACCATGGCATCATAAACATTTATGGAGAAGTGGTTAAAACATACGATCATACCGAAACGAAAGCTTTTGAGTTAAAGGCGCTTCAGAGATAAAAAAAAAAAAAAAAAAAAGGAGGAACTTCCTCTTGACTGCTCCGTGAACTGTGTAGGCTCAGCAAAAGAAAGAACATTACACAGAAATACAGATAAATATTTCAGCCTTAGTCATCTTAAGTACACCCGCATTACAGAGTAGAGGTTGCATCATGCTGCGGGCTGCTCGGTTGCCTCTGACACTAGAGCTGCTGAATGTATCTCAGAAGATAACAAGACATCTCAAGCTGCTAGAGCCCTCTTTCCGTGTGAAGATTTTAGGTTTATCAGCAGCGTAGCAATCCAAAAAGAAATGTGCAACAACAACAAAAAAAAAAAGAAAGCTATGCTGCTTAATTCTGACTAGTGACGGTGTCACTGAAAACCTGGCAAAGAAATAAGCTCAAATTTAAAATGAACCTGACAGTTACAGGAGGTTTAGTGGCAGAAGACACCAGCAGAAAGGTGCTACACGGCTCCAGAAAACTTAGGAAGGTAAATTAGGCTAACAAATGTTTGGTTTTGTAATCTTTTATAGTGAATGCACAAAACAGACTGATTGAATTTTCCCTCCATATTTTCTGAAGTAGACAGTCATGAGCGAGAGGTTCTGTTTATGAAGATCATAACTGCAGGTTTGACTTTCAGCAGATGCAAAAAAAAAAAAATCTTTTAATAAGAAGTCATGTTCTCATTCTGTCAAGCTAAATCTGTCGTTCAGTGGAATCTGTGAGTTTTCTAAATATATTTATACGATACAGCAGCATCACTTTTATTTGGGTGAAGTGCTAAAACAGGAAGTGGGCCGTGGAAGCTTCCTGGTTTCAAGTCAGCCCACTCCTCTTTACTTGCGCAAGCATCTTGCCTGCGACGAGATGCTGAAACAAAGGAATGCGGTACCGCTCCTGGTGAATGGAGGAGCCCCCGCCGTCGGACCTCTGCGACCTCGCAGCTCTTATCTGTCGTTATCAGCAGAACTACACAGAGATCTTGCAGCTGCGAGTCTTTTTTTTTTTTTTTTAATCCTACACACACTTGTGCGTTTATTTGACCAGTGAGGGCACGCGGGCCCCAGAGTCAGGGTCATCCATTGTGCCTGGTGGGGCTGGTTATCGGCTCTGATGTCTGCAGGGAGACGGAGTGTAAACACTTAGCAAAACTCTGTTTACGCTCTTTGAGTCTCTTTCATAGATTCTCCATTAGGGCCCACTCTGATCATCCACTAAGTGATTCATCATGAGGGCCGAGTGAGTAAAGCAGACGGCACTTAGTCAGACAAAAAAGTTTTTTTTTTTTACTTAAACAGCTTACACGGAACGATGTCACAACGCTAAATGTGTTGAATCAAATCATAAATCAACTTTTAACTTGATGATAATAATGTCAAAACATGATTGCAATAGGAACTAACTGCAGATTTACTTATTAAGAAGCATAAGCAAATCTGGGGTGTTGTTGTTAATCTCCCATTGACAATACCTTGTTAACGGGAGATGTTTGAAGTATATGTAGACGAGCAAAACAATATGACCGTGTAGCGGTTTCCCTGCAGGCCAAACAGTTCATCTGTCCAGATCATCTCATCGAATGGTTTGACTTCTCGTGGTTTTCTTTTTACAACAGCTTGTCTTTTATCTGGATTTCATTTGGGTAACTATATAAGTAAAAAAAAAAAAAAACTGGACTCAGTCGTCTGTTTTAACCATGATTGTGACTTCTTTTTAAACTTCTGTGGGCAGATTTACAGTAACTCTGACCATGTTGCTGACCCAGAAAAAAAAACATAGGGGGGAGAATTTGAAGGGGAAGATCTGTTTACCTTTGGGTAAAAAAAAAAAAAAATCCATTCTTTCTGTGGGGCAAAACAAACCACTTTTTGTGTTTATGTATGACAACTGTGCCCTCTTAAGAAGGTTATTGTTCTTTAGATTTCATAAGAGAGGCAGAGAAAGAAAAGCAGAGTTGAGCAAAAGTCCATCTTTGTTCATTTGGAGCAGATGTGTATGAGTGGATCTGATTTTACACGGTTGCATCAGACAAAGGACTTGTTTCGAAATCCGGTCATAAAAACATCCCACCCCTAAGAAGCTGCACATTGTGTGATGAGACTTCCTTTAGAACATGTGTTGGGCTTCAGTATTTCACTCGCAAAGTCCAAACTGGGCGTTAGGAACATGAAAACAGTTTCCAGATTTTTAAATGGTCGTTAATGACGCTGAGGTTATCAAACAAGACAGCTAATAGTGCTACCTCTGAAAAGACACACATTAAGAGGAAAACTGACCCAAAATATTTGTCCTCTTGGACAAAATATATATATATTTTTACAGGTGAATCTGAATAAATTAAAATTTCATCATAAAATCCACTTACTTACATAATTCAATCCAAAAAAAATTATGAAAAGTAATTAAAAACAGAGCGATGAATTTCAATACAAACCCAGATTTTAATTTAACAGAAAATTATAATCTAACATAAAAGTAATGCTATTGCCATGACTGCTGACTTGACTGTTGTCCAAGATGCACTAGAAAAGGTTAAGTCACTGAAGTCCATTTCTAATGATGCTGCATATTAATGGAAAGTTCAGTGGGAGGAAAAAGTGGCCCGAAAAGAATATGAATTCTGAGCGTCATTCCTTGTGGTAAATCACCTTTAAATGAGAAACATCAGAAGAATCTCGTCTGCTTTAAAGAGAAACCTGCTGCTCAGGTGTTCAGAGTAAAGTTTGCATTTTATTTGGAAATCAAGGTCACAAAGTCTGGAGGAAGAGTGGAGAGGCACAGAGCCACGTTGGTGGACGTCCAGTGTGACGTTTCCACAGTCAGTCAGTGATGTTTTATCTGCCACAAAGTATTTAACAAATCTAGTTGAACTAAGTTAGAGAAATAAACTTTGTGATGAAGTTCTTAGTCATTGAGATGCACCTGTAGTCACTTTCATGAACTTTTAGAAATAATAAATCAACCTTTTCTACACGATCAACAACCTGAGTAAGTTTTCCACAGGGGTTGCTTGGTTCCTGGGCGGTTTCACGCTTTATCACTTCATATACCTTATGAAACCTGTTTCGCTTTCGCAGTTTCACTCTGATTCCGCTTAACCAGGAAAGACAAAACGTTAAAGCATGTTTCCCTAAAACGAGGAATTTACTGTAAAACCTCCACAGAAAGAGCCAAAAGTAACGAATTTGAAACGGTGGAAAAAGAGAGAGAGAAGCAGAGAGCCAGACCTGTTAACCTCGCCAAGTTAAACTATCAGGACTCGAAATTCTTTACCTTTTTACGCAGCGAGAGGCCCTTTTTATTACACAACATAAACTTCTCCATTCCTCTTGTTTTTGTCCTCCAATCCTGTGCTGCTGCTTTCGCTTCACCTCCCCGTTATAAACACCCCATCTTCTGAGTTTGTGTTTATGTTTTCATAAATCAGTCTTCTGCATTCCTCTGTCTGTTTAACCTGCGGGGCTCCTGTGGTCTCGTGCAGCACGTCGAGCCGTCAGTTGAAATGGTAGTAATCCGTTCCTTCCCTCAGCTGCAAAGCGTTGAGGTTTTCCTCCAGGACTCCTCCTGTCATGTCCTGCGGACGCAACCACAGCAAACGTGAAGCTCGGCCTAACGCAAACAACAGGAGAAGGATCAAACGACGGACATGGAGTAGAGGCGAAACGTTGCGACGCCATTTAGCAGCTTCGTTTTGTGTTGCTTTTTGCATTAAATGTAACACAACAGTTTGACAAAGGTATTTAGGTCTGAAATCGAGTCCAGACTTCTGTGCTTTTGAGTTTGATTAACTCTCTTAAGTTCCATAATTGAGCATTTAGAAGACCGTATAGGTGGGGTCACTTCAGATCTGAATCTAAATCTTTCTCAGTGATAAAAAGTGGGAAAAAAAAGCTGAAAAATATGAATTTCAGTAAAATTGTTCAGCTTTAATAATCAAACGTAAACGCTTCTTACTACGTTTCATGATTTAAAGCATGAGATGTTAGCGTAAGCATCCCATGATCAAAAGATCAGGCTGCCGTCTCTTCCCGTTTCCTGACAGCCTCGCCGTGTGTTTGTACGTTTCACATCCTGTGCAAGGCACACGCCCTGAATCATTATGTCGTTAGGCTGGAAAACAGGCCAGAGGGACGCGCGGTCAGGAACAACAAGCGTGCAACACGCAAACACGATCCGGGCTCACCAGTTTAACGCAGATAATGAAGGGGCCCGTGGCCTCTTTGTAGTGCAGGACGGGGACCGTAGGCTTTGGTCTCTCCTGGAGTCGTATCAACAGAAACATCCGTAAACATTAAACAGTTTATACGTGTTGGTTAAATGTTAAGAATCAAAGACCTTGCGGATTTTTTTTTCTTCTCTTTTTTCTTTCTATGTTGATCTCACCTTGGACTCCTCATATGTGTAGAAACGCTTCTGAATTTTGTTTTCATCCACGTCGCAGAACGCTTTGACCTAAAGAGAACCAGCGAATGCATCAAAAACGCAAAAATAAGTAAATCGATAAATGACTCGGCTGGTGTCCCACATCACCTTCTTCTGATTGATCAGGCTCAGGCTTCGGTAGAGCTTCCTCCCCTGCTTCCCGGCGTTCCAGATGGTGAAGTTTTCCCACTGGCTCAGGACTCTCTCCTGCAGAAAGTCGACGCGCAGCTTCCAGATAGTCTCCCTGATCGCAGAAAAGAGAAATGTGGTCATAATCAGGATGCTATTCAAACTTAAATAACAGCAAGTTTGTAAGATCAATCAGTACAAATTCATTTTGTAATAAATATTTCATTCCATTCTTTTTACGGCTCTTTTTAAACAGACACAAATGAATTGAATTACAAATGTGTTTGATAACTCTGTACCACTACGACACACTTAAATACACCAATAGCTTCACATGTTTGCTTGGCCAAACATGTAAAAACTGACTGAACTTTAATTTGTTCAGTCAGGAGTGTAACAGCCACTGTAAATCAAATAATAAAGAAACTGGAACCAACAGTTTCTTTATTATTTAAAGGGTTTGCAAAGGGGAAATAGGAAACTTAATACAGTAAAATAAACAATACAGCAAGCTGTGTTTCAGAACACCAAGCGCAGAATTAGACCTAACAGATCTGCCCTTATGGATCTGGCACGTTGTCAGCAAAACCCAATCTAGAAATGTTTTCAATATCGGGACAGATGCAAATATTAATATCGGATTGGTGCATCTCTCCTTTAGTTGTTATAAAAATGCTGTAAACATAAAATATAACTTAAAAGACATTTTACGTCACAATTTAATGCTTTGAAATTGGGTCTCTGTCTCTTTAAGAAGCTCCTGCTCTTTCCAACCAGTCATAGCAACTTTCTCCATTAAGCCTTTAACGATGCTTTTAGGAGGCCACCACCAGGAGTTGGCTAATTGCTGCTGCCACTAGTCTGGAGGAACTCCGTGACAAAGGCAGCAGCCGATGAGCGTTTATGCGCCCTGAATGGTTGCCTCTGGAGAATAAAGGATTTGTCAAACATAAACAAAAGATTCAAAGCAAAACTCCATGTATGTTTTAGAGGAGAGAATAACATTATAACATGATGTAAAGCTTGAAAAAGTCAGTACAGTCCGTTTAAGAAGAACTAAGGAAGTACTTTGACTTGTCATCTGATGCTCTACCAAACGTTTTCTGTAACTCAAAACGTTTTCCGACTGCTAACATTCACATAGAACTGAAAGCATAACAGCAGAAGGTGTTTACACCGCAGTGATGACTGACTGCGTTTATATCAGAGACTAAACACGGTTGCTGGTCTTCAAGTGCGCTGAATCACACACACATGCAAAACTTGATGACAGCAGGCAGAACGAAAACGATAAAACTAGTATTTGTGCTCTTTACACCTTCGCTGAAACTGAGCAATTACCTGCACACATTCGACCGAAGCGCTTTCTCCTTATTTTTCAAAGTGAAGCTTCTTACTGCGTGTACCAGCGGGCCTCATATGACAAACAAGAGCCTGGGTGGTCTCAAGAGGTTTTCTTTGCTTCTTTCCTTACAGCCATTGACTGCAAGACACGGCAGCAATACAGGAAGGATCCACTAAACACACAGCTGCCACTCACTTTCAAAGACCAAAAATAAAAGCCTTTTATGTTAGTTACTGTCTGACACTATCCTTAAAAATAAAAAGACCTTTCACCTCACATAAAATCAGCTGCACTGTTTGGCAGACAGAAATAGGGCCACGGTTTAATTTGGCTGACTTGAGGAAGTAGGTAAGCAGAGTGAAAGGGTGTCAAGAGAAGGGGGGAAAGCGGAAAGTAGACATGCCTGAAATAGACCTCCCAAAAGAGACGGACGATGAAAAACACAGAGAAGGATGTGCATCAACACCAGGCAGATAAATTAGACTCGGGAAGGAAGGAGGGATATAAAGGAAGCTCATGTCAGCTTTCATTTTACATTTAAAGACACGCTCGCATGCATGGGACACCTGCAGACTCCACACGGTGGAGCTCAGGCAGCAGTGAGCCCAACACACAGCATCCCAAGCACTTCTGTTCACACCAAAACACGATTTTCTACGAGCAGCGTTGAACGGATGGTTAACATTCCAGGCGGAGAAGACCAAGATTCCTGATCTGAATGCTGGGAAAGAGACTGGAATGCCAAACACATTGTCATAAAATCTGAAAAGTCTGCAAAACATCTCATGAGCGTGTGTCAGCGGGGAGCATTTGGGTTCATGCGAGAGCCCTGGGAAACTCAGGGACGGCAGTGGGCAGCTGGGTGTAGGTGGAGGATCAACACTGTGACCAAGCATGTGCGTGCGAGAGAAACTCAGTGGGAAGGAGGGGGAACGGTGAGACTGACTCGGTCACAGAATGAGTCGCAGCCGCCTCGTGGTACCGATAAACCAGCAGGCGCTGGTCCAGCCTGAGCGGAGAGCCTCCCTGACGAAGGAACTGGTAGAAGAAGAGCAGATCCTCTGGGACTCCCTGGAGAGAAAACAGAGAGATTGGAAGTCTGTCAGTAAAGGTGCAGCATGTGCTGTCAGTAGTGAGGCCTGTTTCACTTTCAACACAACTAAAAGTGATGGAGATAATGATTTTTATGTGTTTTTCAGTCACACAGAATCACTTTCTAGCCCAATCAAGTAACTATATTACCTTCAGTTGCCATAAAAAAGTAATACGACTTCTTAAAATTCGGAATCCGTCTCTTTAAAAACTCTTGTTCCTTCTGAAAAGTCATCACAACATCGCTCCTCTGTTGAAGCTTTATGCCATGTTTAACAACGTCTTTACCAGCGTTTCAATGAGATCTACCTCCTATAATGAGCTCAGCTGATGTGCCGTTCCACCAGGAGTTTGCTAATTGCTGCTGACTAGTCTGAAGGAGCTGAGCGAGGGGAGGACTGCTCCAAAGAGGAGGTGGTGCTCGGTCCCACCAAGCATTTTGCAGAGCTGAATGGTTGCCACGGGAAATTGAAGGTGTGCATGAACGAATCAAAGCCACACTCTAGGTATGATTTCGATGAGGGAATAACAATATAACATGATGTAAAGCTTTAAAAAGTGTATTTTACATAATGTGTAAATTATGTAATTTGTCCCTTTAATTGTGGTAAATAATTTTTGCCACCCAGCATTTGCGTCACATGATGCAACAGACTTTGTACATGTATCCATATGTGAAGCAATAAGCTCATTTTGTGAAACATCAACTGTGTTTTAGTGTGTAAAGACAGATGCTACTTTGTGTCATTTTTCTCTTTTTCTATTATTAATGATCATCTGACCATATTGGGCTGAAGGTTCAATGACTCCATATATGGTCTAAGAGTGACCTTCAGTGGTTAAATAGCTAAATTACCAAGGGTCTGAAAGGGACAGACCCCTTATACTGAGAAATATCAACGCATACAGAAGAGCAGAGCTGCTGCTTCTCCACATCGAGAGTTTAGGAGGTTTAAGTTGCTGACAAGGGCTTTTGATTAGCATAAGGTAAAAAAAAATGTGTACAACAAACTGTTCTAAAAGATAAATAGGAATTGTTTTATTGTAATTAGTCTATTGACAAGAATTAGTATAATGGTCAGTAAATGTAACAGTGTATTACTTAAATTTGTCTCTTCTTGTGTAAGTTTTCTTTAGAAACATCTTTGTTGATCCAACATATGCAACACAAAGATCCCATCATTATATAATCACCAGTGATAAAATTATAATCAGCAAATATTGATGCCATTAACTTACATCTTCTGTCACAAATATTGTTGCAAAAGCTAAAGACCATAGTTACTATCAGATAAACAAAAACACTGGAATTTATGGGTGTTTCTGTTTATATCGTCATTATGAACCGTCTTAATTGCTACAATGTTCGTTCTAAGCTAACGTTATCCACTCATTTCAAGAGAATGTACTGTGTGGGCTAAACAATTATAAAATAAAAAAAAAGGGGGAGAGTTGATCTTTATTACTTTTCTGTGTATTTTACTTTCTACAAACCACCACTGAACTTGAAGCAGATCGTCGATGCCAGTGTGATTTTGTTCTCTTCCCCCGTTTATCTGCATCTAATTCAGTGAAAACTCTCTGCTCAGGAGAGAAAATGTAAACAACAATCCAAACATTGTTAGAAAAAAATGTGTGTTAAACAAATGAGATTAAGGAATGGTGTGAGAGTTGAATCTCACCTTGCCTCCTTCATCAAACAATCCGACTTTCATGAACAATTTCCTTGAGCAGAACCATGTTGGCATGACGACCGTGGGCCCATGCGAGGTGTATGCCTAAAACCAAATGCCAGGTCCAGATATAAAACAGGCAAGTCAGATAAATACACAGAATCAGTTTCTAAAAGTAACAAAAAGACAGAAAACAAACGGGGGCATTAGAACGTGTGATAACACAAAACCTAGAACAAAAAAACAAGACAAACCAAAATCATGACGAGCATTTAATAAAGCAGCTATACTCTCTGTTACTGTGGTTGTGGAAAATAATGTCTCTGCCTCAGAAGGGTTAGATTTCTCATCAGCAATAAGGTTTATGGAACAGTTTCCTAGATTCCTGAGAAGTACAAAAACTTGGTCAGGAATAGCCGTGTCCAAACCCAATAACAGAAAATAATGAGCCATCATCCTCAAGACAGAAACTTGGCATTAAGAAATCAGTGTGAATCAGGCGTTTTCAATATTGAGCCTTTTCATTCACATGGTCTGAAATACAACTACAGGTACATGAACCAAAGAGCTGTGCAGCTTTGAGAAAGTTCAACAGAAATTTAAAAAAAAAGGACATTTTGGACAACAAACTGTCCTGGGACACAGCTGAACATTTCCCAGATTAAAATAGACATTTTATGATCAGCAGTGTTACAAGACTCACATATTTAAGGGTTACAGCAGGAATTACAGGTAGATCTCAACATATGATGATAATAATGAAAATGTAATTTATTTCATTAGTTTAGCTAAGAAGGTGAAACTCATGAATGAATTCATTAGGCTATTAGTAATGCAAGTCAGGCTTACAACAAAGAAGAAACCCAAACTTCAGTGTCTCAGTAAGTCTGAATATCAGGCAGCGTAAGATTAATAAAACCATATTATAAAACAGTCGCTCATTTCGATGATGGCACTTCATTTGTGAGAATTTCTGTATCAGTTTGTTGTACGAAAAAACTCTGGTCCGCCTAAAAACCTAGGTCTCGGTTCGGCTTAAGTGAACTCTGGCGCAGTTTGAATGTGTGGGTTCCAAATGTGTGGATGCAAGCGGACCGGATGCCGCTCCAAAAGCAGGAAGCGAACTATAGTGTAGGGCATTCTGGGTAAATACGACCAAAACTAATAAGCGAGTCCAGCGCTAGCGGAAGAACTGGCTCCTGGTCTTTTACCAAAGACGAGAGAGAAATCCTACAACTGCCAAAATTTGACGCTACTCCATTTTTGTTTATATTTCATGAAGAAGGAAATAGCACTTGTGTCTTCTTCAGAGGTTTTTGTGTTGCAAAACCTTGGTTGGTTTTGCAACACAGTTCTTGGTGCAGCGAGTCAACATAAAGTCTAATCGAATTATTAGGAGTGTCATGATCTGTGTTTATTTTGAGTTTTTCTATGTTTTCCTGTGAGTCTCTGTCCTGTCCTCCCCGTTGATTGATCCCCAGGTGTGTCTCGTTTCCTTAATTACCCCGTGTGTATTTAAACCCACCTGTTGTCTGTGTTCCTCGTCGGGTCCTTGTCTAAGTTTGTCGTTGTCGTTTGTCTCACGTCTAGTGTTCGCCTCCAGTAGAACTGTTAAGTCCTGGAAAGCGTTAGCTCTCGTTTAAGTCCTGTTTACCAGTTGCTACCGGTATTTGGCTGTGTGCCTGTCTCTCTGCCGTGCTGCCTGTGTTGGACTGTTTGAGCATCTTCATCATTAAATATCTTCATCATCACTATAACCTGGGTCTCAGCGTCTCTCCTCACCACCAACAACCCCACCTCATGACAAGGAGACATGAAGCTTCACAGAGGGGGAGAAAAACACTTCTACTCTAGTCCTGAAAACAAAATAGATGCATAAACCTGTCAAAATTAGCAACAAATTAACTAATAATAAATTAAAATGAGTGCAATCATTTTAATTCAGACAACATCTGTTCAATAGATGTTGTTGTTGAAAAGCTGCCACTTTGAGAAACATTTGACACCCAGTCCATTTCAACTCTTATTGTTTTGGTTGTTTTATTTATTATGATTATTTAAAATGTTTTTCAGTTCCCGTGTTTGTTTTTTCCCATCTTTGAGTGGGTATACTTGCATTAAGAAGCTATCATCATTAATATATTAGTTGAAAAGGGTCTCGAGATGACACTATTATTGTTTATCGTGCTACTTTTTGGAACAACATATTATCCAGTAAAAGTTTTTTATCATGGCAGGCCTACAGATGCATACATGTTCTCTTCCAGCACAGAAGAAAAACATTCACAATCCCCTCCTCACAGATGATCTCTGACTCATTCGTGATTTTGCTGCTCCTGTTTTCTCTCAAACTCCTTAATGCTCAGTACTTTTTCTGCTTTAAAAGACGAAGCCCCCCTGACAGCCCGCCTTCCCTCCACTCGCCTCGTCTTGTTCGCCCTTTCCTCTCTGTTGGGTGACAGTTTCCACCTTCTGAACCTGAAGGTCATCCGATCCACTTCTGCCTCTGACCGCATCGCTACATTTCGCACAGCGCGCCTGTAAATGCACGTGCGTATGCACAAATGTGACATTTTCACAATAGAACGAACTACGACTCCCAGCCAGAAATGTTTTGCAGATGTGGAAAATGGTGCCAAACATCTGGTTTCAGCCAGTTATAACAGCTGGACTGAATCTTATCTGGGAAGTGTGTGTATGTGTCCATCTCCATGCGTCTTTTTGCCTGCCTGTTGTAATATTGCAACATTTTGAACATGTAAGCTGGGGCCAAATAATGAATAAGAGGAATAAGAATGAGTTCTGGGAAAACAGCAGGCGCAGTAGGAGGCTGACTGTGACTAATCAGAGGGCAGGGGCGTTTCTGAATCATCATATATAAAGTTAAATATGGGGAGCAGCACTAGATTTTGTGGTTCAATTTACTAAGCTCTTTCTGTTTATACACAAATTATACCCAAAGTAAAAGTAAAGTTGGGTAGTCGAAGGCAGGGGAAAGAAAAGGAGCGGCTCACCACCTCCATGCAGAACCAGTGCATGATCTCACTCTCATGCTCCGTGAAACCTAATATCATACAAATATCCTGGAATGTCTGCTGAGTGCTTATGCAGACGGTAACAATGTGCACGCATGTTACAGAAAGGGAGTCCAGGTCGTTCTGTATCCTTGGCAATGCTGTGTTTTGCTAAATCAGAACTGGCAAGCTCTCCTTTCAATATAAATAGAAATACCTCCCCACCGTATCACCGGTTCCCCAGAAAATGTGTGAAAGACTCCAGCAAACCAAAAGCATTTACCGAAAGATGCTCACTCTTTTCGGACATTGGACGAGCCTAGATTGTGAAAGACAAAAGAAATATTTGTTGAAAAGAATTGAGATTGTAAGATAATCTATAAGGCACATTCTATGCAGTGCGGTTCTATGCTGTTGGTTTCACGCATTTCAATTTCCTCCTTTTCTGGGATAAAATAGTAACTTATTTTAATATTAGCAGTCTACTATTGGTATTGTTAACCTGAAATAAGAAACATAAACTGTGTTTAGTGCCCAAAAAAAACAAAAAAAAAACTGTTTCTCAAACCATCTTTCTAACACATCGTCTCAAATCGATTGGCAGTCAACGAAAGGCCAGGGTTACTAAACTACCAAACAGCATCATGTAGCTAAACGTCAAATGATTCAACTGCAGAAGAAAGTTTTGTCCTCACAGTGTGAAAATGGAAAGTACTTGAGCAGCCCTCTCTTCCAGCTAGCTGCCCAGCCTAGCGGCTAATGCTAACATTTTGCTAGATGCTTTTTGCTCTTCAGAATGCTCTGGTTTGTCTGTCCTACTTCAGGTGAACTGAAATATCAACACTGTGATGTAGAGTCTGATTACGCACAGCCAAAACAATTACACCAAGGTTTCTGTCTATAGACTTAATTAGACAAATTAAAGTGTCCAATCTGCTCACAAAAAAGCACAACCTTTGAATGCTGGGTGCATTTTGTGGTCCAGTCCGTTGGGCCCACTGACACTTCTGATAGCTTACATGATTCCACATGGTTCTGTCAAACAGCTTTTCCACATAAGCACAGGACTTGTTCCCTTTTTAAACATCTCTGACTGCAAATCACCAACATTACAGCTTTCCTTTTAAATATAGGAAGATAAAATCCTTAAAACCTAATGTTACATGTTTTTCTCCCCCACCATTTGTGCAAACCTTTTAGGATTTTCAGGAAAATAAATCCTGTTTTTAGACATTTACAGGGACTCTGTCAATACATGGTGGTTGTCGTGTTGTTCCCCCGTCCTCCAAAGGGGGCGCCGTAACACCTAATTATTTAGGTTTTAAAAGTAAGACTGCGATGTATTTTTGTA
Organism: Poecilia formosa; assembly: GCF_000485575.1. Lineage (NCBI taxonomy): Eukaryota > Metazoa > Chordata > Actinopteri > Cyprinodontiformes > Poeciliidae > Poecilia > Poecilia formosa. Next base: position 177,149 of record NW_006800413.1, read on the forward strand.
GACCAGCTACAATTGTATTTTCTCACCACAAGTGAAGTGCCAGTAGCCATCGACCAAGCAACATTACATTTAGATATCATAAATAAACGTATTGATAAATGTGATAAAAGTCTGACAAATACATAAACAAAAAGGTGATCATTATGCAAAAGAGTAATGCAATCTATTATATTATTTTGTTAATGTAAGGTAATACTAAACCTTATGTGCATGTTTTTTTTTTATTTATAAAGTATATTTTGAATTTTAAAACCTGAAACAGTCTACTTCAGGCCTTAAAAATGGGAACATGCATTAATTGTGTGATTGAATTCAAATCATTTCCAGGCCCTGCAAAACCCCAAACACCAATAGATAAATTTGCTCCATTTCTTATTTTTAATTATATTAATCTATTTACAGTAGATCTTCAAGGAAAGCCGTAGCGTTCTTAGTCTAAAGCTAGCTTTACAGTCCAAAAACAGTTGAATGTCTGCTGCAGGACCAGTTGGAGCAGAAAGTCTCCACAGAAAGAAACACCATTTCTTTGCCAGTAAAATAATTTTTTCCATTGCCAACAGCTTCCGTCAACATCCCCCTTCTCCCCCCCCGTCTCGGTCGACAGTGTGACCCGTTTCCCCTGCTGAAGCTTTGATGGGCTCTGAGGGCAGCGGTGATGCTGCCTCCGCCCTCCGCTCCTCTGCCACGTTTCCGTACAAACTGTGAGCAACACGCATGTATCCTGTTTCTATCCGACCTAGTAGCTGCCTGACATGCGACCTTTCACCCCGCGCATGAAACACAAGCGCTGAAACAGACGGGCCGCGTTTGTTTACCTGAGTGAGGAGCTGATCCCGAGTCAGTGAGTTGATCCAGCGGGCGTAGCGCTCCGTAGATCCCTCCGGCAGCCGCTGGACCCCGCAGCCAATCAGCTGTTATGAAAACACACATGCACACCATCATACGAGCAATGAATATGTTTGCTTTGACAGCGTGTCTGGTGTATGTTCAACTGCACAGGAAAGCAAAACATGGTGTGCTGGACTTGAAATTGTCTGTTTTTTCCATACGTTTTCTTTTTCATATAAGAAATTGATGCTTAAACAGAGAACCAGAATAAAAACATTGTTGTTAGTTGCCGTTTCGATGGAAACCAAGGATAAAAAAAGCAGTAAAGAAGACATTTGAACAAGAGTGAGTCAAGATAAATTAAATTGAAGGATGAATGTATAGTATTAAGTTAAAAGCAGATATTTTTATACACTGTTTGTTTTGTTGTCTGACAATAGACCACAAATGCACACACCTCCATACACTACACACCGAAAGCACGTCGATATGTGGCAGGAGGAAGCTGGAATTTAACTCGCAACGTTCAGGTTGCAAGACGACGACACTAAACAACACCGTCTTTAAAAAAAATTAAATAATTTATCTATTTAAATTTCTTCTTTTGATGCAAATAACTCTGGTACAGAAACATTTTATCTGATGTCAGATTGAGAAATAAAAGATAATTTGTCTTCTCCAACCGCATGCAAATCTGTTCTCAACTCTATGTTTTTGACAGAGCTTAAAAATTACAGTGAGCCACAAAGGTCAGGGTGTTTTTACAGGGGAGCGGGCCTGCTGTCCCCATGCCGCCTCACTCACTTCCCCTCACACACGCAACCTTTGACCTTCGACCTGACATGTCAAAGAAAGCGTCAACACCGGATACTCTCACTGTTCCACGTGCCAACTGCCCATACGCGCCCCAATGAAGATTTTTTTCTTTTATTTCAACAGATTGAGCGAAAAGGAAAAAGCAGAGGAGAAGTGAAAAGAAAGAAGGGAAGCAGAGTTGAGCAAAGTTGAAAAAAAAGAGAAGGAAGTGACTAAGCAATGACAGTAAAAATAAAAACTTACAGAGTTTGGATGGAGGATAGATGTTTCATACTGCAAACGGACTCTCTGGGGCAACATGATGTCATCCTAGGGTCCGAAAAAGTGAAATAAAATGAAGACATATAACCAAAGTAGACATTCATAAACGCTCGACTCGATATCACTTCACTGGATAAAAAACATACAAACCACGTTTCAAAGACTTCCCAGAATGAAACAGGTTTGAAAACATAAGCTGAACATGTATTGTGTGTAAAGTGAATCTAACACTTCAAAAACAGAAACACAGAAAAAGGCAATGAGAGCGAGACACAACGTGAGCAGTCGCACTTTCTCAAATATAAATTGCTCTGCTGGTGCAAGCTTCTCCACTCTGTAAACACTGTGAAGCAAGGCTGTAATGATCAGTCATTCTCTGATTCTCATCATCATGAAATCCACACAATTTTCAAACTCGGGCTGCTGACAGGCCATCCATGAACACCCGCCGTCTGCATTGGCACAGATATTATTCTGGTGTCCGTCGATGTTGCACACATACAAAATGGCACTGATGGATTCAGTCCTGGGGGGGGGAAACAGAAAGTGCAACCTTGCTGCTTTCACAGGATGTAAATGGAAAAAAAATAGTAAGCATGGGCTGATACTTAGATATACTTAAAATAAATGATCACCAGTGAGTGTGGCCACTGCTGTAAAACAGGAATTTTGAAAGTTTTCCAGCCTGGTGGACTCAGAGTAATAAGTACTGGAAGAAGACAAAACATGAAGACATGTCCAAAGAGAAACACTTGATGCTGCCCATTAATCTTGGGAAGGTTATGAAGTAATTTCCAAGTAATCCAACGTTCACTATTCAACAGTGTGAAAGACTATTCACAAGTAGAAAACATTTTTTTTAAAGTAGCCAATTTTTCTTAGCAACCACATCCTAGAAAATTCAACAAAAGGTCAGAAAGTTCAATGATAAGAAAGACTGACAAAACCTCAGGAACTCCACCTCAGTTAGCATGCTACATGCTAACAATGTTCATGACCATTAATCATTAATCTAATCATGACCATGATTAGACCTCCCGCAGTCCGAGCTCGACACTCGGGAAGAGCAAGGTCCAAAGTGGGTATGCGATTACGACATTGGGTGAAAAACAAAGTATTTCGAGTTAAACACGTTTTACAAACTAACAGGCATGATGTCAAAGATGTAATAATTTGTGCTCAGGCAACTCGTAGCTGTTCGGTGGATCACAAACTCAACTTCGTACAAAAACATTTGAGAAATTTGGGGTGTTGACATGACAACCGTCTCAAACACAGAAGCAAGTCGACGACAGAATGTCTGAAAACTATAAGAATCGAGGTGTTGCAACAGTCCAGTTAAAGTCCAGACCTTGACCTGTGGCGGGACCTTAGGACATCTGTGTCTGCACACATCAATGCATCAATGTACTGAAGAAATGTTACAAATAAGAGTTGGCCAAAAATTCCTCCCAAACGAAGTGAGGCTGATAAGGTCACACAAAAGTTGTTGCTGCTAAAAGTGGTTCGATAACAGATTGAATCTCGGGTTGTACTTAGGTTTTCCCATGACCGTTATCGAGATTATTGCAAAGATTATCTGTTAATTTTTTTCCTAAGAACAAGCCAGGATGGTCTCTGTCATGTTTGGCACATGAAACCTGACATCTGTTTGTTTTTCTTACCGTTAAAATCTTTGTCTGAACAGAGAACATGTGTTCACAGTCTATCTAAACAGACTAAAGTAAAAAACTTTAACGCAGCTCACAGGGCAGCTTGTTGGGATGGACTTAGCTTCATACAGACGCTTAGTCGATCAAACTGACAATAAATAATTATACTGTAAAGACGAGGGAGGAAAAAGGAAAGCAAAGGATGAGTTGAAAGATTAAACCTGAAGTTAAGGTTTAAAAGGACAGGAAGTAAATATATAAATAGCATAACAGCTACAAATAAATCATGGCAGGGAGGTAGAGGAGTAAAACGTAAACCAAGACTTTTAACTTGCTGCTTGGACCTTCAAGCCTTACTGTTTTTAGTGTTTTAAAGTGAGGTTCTGTTTGGACGTTATCACCAGGAGATAGCAAACATCTTTATGTTGTTGAAACAAAGATTCGTTTCACAGCTGCTGACTAGTCAGAGCGGCCAAGACGAAAAGACTGCCACGTTAAAACAACTGAAATCTCAAACCTCCCACTGCGGTTCACGTGAATGCAATCTATTAAACCTTCAACACATTGTTACATCTGCCTTATGTTGCATTATTATACACAGGCCTCTGGGTTTTGCACAGGAGACAGGTCAGTGTCTGTGAAAATGACCTTTCCTTTCAAAACACATGTAACAAAAAACAAGACAGCGTAACAATCTGTTTCAAAAGTAAAGCAGAACTAAAAACCAAAACCGTGTTGTGGTTTGAGTGACTGCAGTTATAATGACCTTCACAGTATCATACTCTTCTATCAATACGTACATTAGTCAGATAAGATTTGAGATACGTGACCATAGAAAAATGTATCAAGAAACAGAGTATTTCACACATGAACCTATGGGATGCCAATACTTTCACTTTTATGAAGTTTGTGTTATGACAGGTCTGCCAAACCTGCAGAGGATAGCTGAAAATTGTGCTTTATGTATATTTAAATAAAAATAATCAGTCCTTATGGTTTTGGCGTTTCATTAAAAGAACATCTGAAGCACACCTACCGCATCCTGAAAGCACAAGTACCGTCCACTACTCTGAGTCACTGCCTTGTTCTTTGCAAATCCCACTGGAAGACATAATAACAGCATGTTTCTGTGTATGGATCCACCATAACAAACAAGCATAAAACAAAATTACAATTATTACTTTAAAAAAAAAAAAGAAACTTAAATTGCAACAAAAAAAAAACAGAAAGAAAGAAAGAAAAAAACGGTCAATAGAATACAAAGCAAAATTATTCATTCACAAATTTAAATAAAAAGTGATTTTCTCATTTTAGCGACGTTACTGAAAATATTGTCAACAGTTCTGGAGTGATCCAGATATATTTCTCAGAGCACTGATTGGTTGAAAAAGTGCTTCACTGCAAAAACACAAAATCTTACCATGTATTTATTTCTCTAATGGAAACATCCTAGTACACCTGAAATAAGACAAAACTAACTTAAAGATAACATCTCAGCAAGGAACAGGAGCTTGTTTTAAGTCAATAATTCCTTAGTATTGATGAAAAATTATTTATTATAGTCACAGATTATTTTACTTATAACATGGGAAAAATGTCTTGTTATAAATTAAATAATCTGCCAATGGAACTAGAACTTTTTATTCAAGATTAAGGAGTTATTGCCTTAAAACAAGCTCCTATTTCTTGCTGAAAAGTCACTTTTTAGTTAATTTTGTCTAATTTAAAGTGTACCAAGACATCGCTAAACGCCAGAAACCCTAGCCCGCTTCAGAGAAGAACAGGTTAGGTTTCCAGCATCAGTTACTATGGTAACAGACCTAGATGAGATGCCAACCAGCTGGTATGGTAGTGAAAATTCAAAACTGAACCTGAAGGCAGCTCTAAGCCATTTATCCTGTAAAACAGTGAGTCTATGCTCTAGCTCAAACACACAATCGATGGGTAGTTAAGCTGACCTCCTCTGGGTTGGGAAGAACTGTGACCTGAGATCACCACTGAGATTCCCCGATCCTCCATCCTCTCCCTCCAGCCCTCCAACACTTTCCTGGAGTCATCCTGAGCAACATGCGCAGGGATAAATAATATGTCACCGGCTTCACATTGCAACTTCAGAGGCACAAACATGCAAATGAACAAACCACCATACCGTGCTTGCATCATCAAACACGGAGAGCTCCATGGAGCCGGTGAAGTCTTGGTGCACTATGGCCTGCAGACACTCCTCCAGCCAACATGATGCGTTGTGCACCGGCATGATGATGCTCTGCAGGAGAGAGGAAATGGAGAAAGTTCTGACTTAGTGCAAATGAAATAGGAGGGAAATTACAGGGTGTCTGTAATTTCCCTCCTGCTATAGAGTGTTAAGTGAGTGTTTGTAAATGTTAGTTTTTAGAAAACTGTTTTACACAATATCACAAAACGGGCTAAAAAAAAATGCTTTTTCAATTATTTTAATGGTGTCCATCACCCACCACATCCGCCGTCTTCCTCCTCTCCGCCTCTGTCTGCTCTCCTCCTCCGCTTTCTCTCACTTCTCCTCCCTCTTCCTCCGCCGTCCGGAGCCGCTTTGCGGGATTCGGCTCCATCCCTAACCCCCCGCCCCGCTGCTACAAGCCCCCACTATCAGCGCCCCTTTCAGTGGTCGCCTAGCTTCACCTTAGCTGCTCGAATCTGACATTAAATAACATCCTACATACGGTCGAGGAGTGAGCCATGAGGCTAACACGTGAATAATACTGTCATTAAGCTGTAACTTTGTAACAGCTAGCAATGTTAATTGTATTTATACCAGAAAACGGCATTAATAAAATCTGCTCTGATAGTTTTAGTGATAGTTATTGGGACATTTTTCAACGCGGAAAGCTTCAAGTTGAACTGAGCAGTGTGAAACGTAGCAACTTCCGCATACAGTGAATCCAGGACGCTGATTGGCTGTTACAAAACACGGACGGACACTGGATTGGTTCTTTTCGCTGCCAGTTTTCTGAAAGGGTGATGTTTATGTTACCGTTCTAACTTTTCCTTTGAATAAAGATTTCTGCATTGAGGCCGTTTTTATTACAGATATTTTAAAGTTTCTTTCATTAAACCCTGCTTTAAACCATGTACTAAAATAAAGACTATGTTTTAATATCAAGAGGATGGATGGAGTTATTGGACTTTGGGAATTGTGTCTTTTATACATAGATATATTTTTATATTCAGTTTTATTTCTAATAGATACATAAATAAGTTTAAAAAATGGCTATCATCGAATGCAGTTGTATTTAAACAGTGGGGATTCTTATCAATTATTATTATTCTTAATGTGAGCAGTAAAATTATGTTAAAATTTTTAGTTTAAGATTTAGATGAGAGTTTTTGATGAGTTGTGTAAAACCTTTAATCTGTTTATATAAATACAAAGTTATATATTTATAAAATATATTATCAGTATAAAATCAAATATATCAAAACACACTTTAAATATATAGAAGTTAGTTGTACTTGTCTTCAGATTTTAATTACATTTTTGTTCCTCCTTCATAAGGATAAAAACAATAATGAAAAGCTTATATCTGCTGCAGAAGAGGAATATTTAATGTTTACATAGGGGCTGCACTCTGGAGCAGTGGTAACCAATAACCACATAACCACATAATCCTATTCTTACGTAGAGCTGCAGGTTGCAGCTGAGAACCAAAGCTGGACAGATATTGAGTAAATGCCGTAGTTCATTTCCCCAGCAGACTAATCGTTCCCACATTGCAGCAGCAGCAGCTCCTTCCTCGGGCCTACGGTAGCTTTAATTTATCAGTCTGAAAGCTTCTTGAATTGGATGACCTCCCCACCGCAGGCCAGAAACAACAGCTCCGAGGGGGCGATGATGATTAGTTAAAACCAGAAGATGTTTGGCACTTTTCTGCAGATGCATTGGCAGATCAGGACAAGTCTAACAGAGCGGTAAGAGGTTGTTTAGTTTTCTGCATTTGTGCCAAAGTGTGAAGCCGTTACTTCTGTCAGCTTCGCTGCAAACAAAATTTCACTCGCCGAGTTGTTAACTTCTGAAACATGAGACTTGCAGTGTGTACTACACCGGTGCTACGAAGCAAACCAGTTATTAATTTCTGACAAATAGAGATGGATAGCTGCAGACAGTCACACATAATTACCTTTTATACGATTATATTACTCAGATGTTTCCATTGTAGAAGTTCAGCCTGAGGTTACTGCTGATGTGGAACTTTTTGTTCTGCAGGTTCACATCGTCTCTTATCCTTCTGCGGAAACTTTTGCAATAGAAAATAGTTTTTACTCCCCTACAAAAAAAAAAAAAACTGTTCCCACAATAACTCACCACTGCCTGTTTATGCTCCCCCTCCTCCACAAAATCAACACCACACGGCAAATGTTGCATATCAAATGTTCGCAGCAGTTGATTTACTGTATCTGGAGGTGGAGGCTGCAGCTGCTTAGGTCTGTGATCAGACGGCACATGACTGGATCTGGGCACGAACGGCAGCCTTCAAAATCAAACGGAACGGTTGAGTGCGTCTCTTACTGTCGACATCACTGAATTTCCTTTATTTTTCTTTCTTGTCTTCAGTCTACTTTAAAAAGTTTCTTTTTGACAGTGTGCAAGGTGAATCATCTTGGACAGGTTGCCAGTCCATCACAGGGCAACACACTGACAGGACAAGTGCGCTGTCCTGTCAGTGCGCACGTCACGTTGGGGGACTGTGGAAAAATGCAAATTTCAATGCAAGAAAAAACCAGGGCCAGAATTCACACATAGGATATTTTTTTTGCTGCAAAGGCAGCACTGTTAACCACAGCTCAATTGATGATTATTTCTTAGAGAAATATTTTGCGACCTAGAGCTTATTGACGTGTGATCCCTGTTAATCTCATCCTCAGACATTAAAAGTTGCCACTCTTTGACAAGCAGTGAGGTGCATATTGAGTATTTTAAGTAAGGTTATTATTTATCAGTAAGCAGCTGGTTTTAAAAAAACGTGGCTCTGTGTCCAAACAGTTGCATAGTAAAGATGTGCTGCCATCTAGTGGTTATTTAGGACTTACAACTTAAGCCTTATTTTTGATTAATTTGCAGGACAAAGAGCATTCAAAGCTTCTTCATCATCGGGCTAAATTTTACTGATTGGTTACATATAAAAAAAGCTATTACTGTACAGGGTTGTGTCTATGAAACTTTTAGAATGATGTTTCTCATAGAAAACCGTGCATAGACACTTTCAGTTTCTATTCCCTTTCTGCTGCTAAGCGTGTCCTTCCTGCAGGGTCGCAGTTCAACTTCCTTTCATCGTTTATGATAAGATGGTTGAGAGTAATCCAGCTGTTGCAAATTTTCATTTTTAAGTTGATTATACAGTGATACTTATCACTCAAATGCTAAGTATCATAAACATATGTTTTATGTTTTTTAAGAATTGAAAACAATGCGTTTTTTAGGGGAATTGGAGTAAACGGGGGCTACTACACACGATGCGTCAGACTTTTCGGATTTCTTTGGTTCAGAAAAGTGTTGAAAACAGGAAAAAGTGTCCCTTCCACTTCACCAACTCTGTTGTCCAAACACATAAAATCCTAACAAATTACTTTGAAGTTTGCGTGCATGTGATAAAATCCAAAACAGAAATTGTGGCCTATGAATTTGTCTCTAAGGCAAATGTACCAGTCAGCTCAAAAAAAGTTTCTCACTGATTAAATCATGGCATTTTAAAACTCTTATTTTTCTTCATAGAAAATCGTCTTTGTCGTGTTGGAGCTTTCGGTGCTTTAAGTCTTTTCTGCAGCTGCGGATTTGGAAGGGTTATCCACTTTCACAGTTGTAACAAGAGAAAGAATGACTCACGAATAAATGAAAACATCTGAAACTATAAATGCAAACACTAGCTGTTTATTGGTATAATATTTCATAATACAGCAATATATTTTTCAGTAGATACATATGTACCAAGCCTGTATGTGTTTATAGGTAGGCATTACACATTCAAGTCCAGGTTCAGTGCAGTGATAAATTGTCTCATCGTGTGATTTTTCTCTGATCCTCTTATTGTCAAACTGCCAGTGTGCCAAGATCTTCACATCTGTTATCAGTTCTTTTACGCTTTTACCTACTTTCTCATCAGGCATTTCATCGGAAGTAAGGTATTATGATCTGTCTGTAATTTGATTTCTGTAGTTAAGTTCCATCAATTTCATTAGCTTCGGTTGAATCCCATTACAGGAGTGACAGTTTCTTCCAGAAGTCCTCTACAGCGGCTTCAAGGGAGTGAAGTTTGGGCAATCAGTGGAAACAGGCACGGATACAATCAGAGATTTAAGTAGGTCCACAGTTAGGTAGCAAAATCAATCGTACGCTGGCTTACCCCAGGTCCAGAAGGTACCGTTTGCTTTCAAATGACATGAGACAGAGTTAACTTAGAACAAGATGCTGAGGAAAGTTCAGGATATTAAAGGTAATGGCGATTTTACAATGCCGTGAAAAAGTATTTGCACCCTCACAAAACTGATCTATTTTTGCATCTTTGTCACTCCTAAATATTTAGGATCATTAAATTATTTTTAGACACACAGAAAAGAAACTATAGAGAGCAGACCTCATTTATTAAGGAAGAAAGCTACCCAAGCCAAAAGATATAATTGCAACCTATGTTAAATCTCAATGGGATAAATCACTTAATTTTGGTTTAACACCCGAGCCTGATTAATGCCAGATCTGAAGAGTTGAATTTATCAAGAAACTGAAAAAATCACGTAAATAGAACCTCTCTAACAACATGAGATAAAGTGGCATCCCATCACACCTTGATGGGTTGCTAATCAAACATGGTGGCAGTGCAATGGTCTGGGGTGGTCCAATGGTCCATGACTAATGCAACTATGAATTCAAATTTATCGTCAAATTCAACAATTAAATGGCGCTAAATTTCCACTTACCCATGATGGAAGCAGCAAAGCTAACCAGCTAGCAAGAGTATATTAGCAGCTAGTTAATAGCAGCCTCAACCGTCTCGGGTCACAGACCACAATGGAGATGCCTGATAAAAAAGTCCTGAAAACAAAACAAAGACATAAAAAACGTGCAATAATTTAAGACCTGCAATTTACATATTTAAGGCCAACTTACATTTTCAAAACAAATTTAAGATATTTTAAGGCCTTAATTTTAGATCGATGCATCAACTTAAGATTTTTTAAGGATGTGCAGACACCCTGTGTTGAGATGCTGAAGGACGACTTTAAGCAGACATCCAATTGTTACTAAATTAAACAATTCTGCAAAGAAGAGTGGGGCAAAATTCCTCCAGGTAATGAAAAAGGCTCACAACCAGCAATCAATAAGTTTCTAGTTGCTTCCTCCTGACTGCTGCCAGTGAATCAGTTTAGGAAGCCATTACTTTTTCAAATTTGAATACTGTGTTTTATATTTGCACAGTTTATCTTGAGGCGTTATTAAAAGTGGTTTAGTGATCAAAACATTTTAGGTACGACAAAAAAGCAAAAGGTGAAGAGATCTATAATGAAGGCAAGTACTTTTTCACAACATTGTATGTCGTAATCTAAAGGAAGGAGAGTCCATGAGTTCAACTTGTGCTCTGTGCTTTCTGATATCTCACAGTTTGGGGCCTCCTCCACTAACGGAAAGCTTAACATACTGATCAAATCATCAGATTAAAAAGTACATCATCTCCGGTTCTCAGAAGAACATCGTCGCTTGCAGGCTTGTGAGTAAAACGCATTCATGCTTTTGTCGGTGAAGCAGCAGCAAAGATCCCAGTGACGCTTGGGGGACAATCAGAGAGTGTTGCTTCATGAAACGGAGCGGTCTGGCGGTGCGGTCAGAGGGGGGCGGGGCTTGGAGCGTCAAAGTTGATGAGAGGACACACACACAAAAAAAAAAAAAAGACCAGACTTTTCAGATACAGTCCGTCAGTTTGTTGTTGTGTTTGTGTTTATGCATCCTGAGGCACGCTTGAGTGCATGAATGAGTGAGTTTAGGTTTTATAGCAGCTGACGTGTCTTTAGACAGACACGGATTCACCGTATGGATCTGTTACATCCACTGAAAGTTAATGACATCAGACCACAAATCAGTTCACACTCTTTTACAACAGGTTTACCGCAGCTGGCGTACATCGTTCCCTCAAGAGTCCATGGGTTGTGTGCCGCAGCGGCCTCAAAGGAAAGGGTTGTGGCTGTGCGTTTGCGTCTGAACGCGAGGTGCCGGTCGAGGAGAGAGAGGCAGCAGCGGCTGGGGGAGGTTAGAGGGCAGATCCAGGAGCCCAGAGGGAGGCTGTGTGAGGGAGGAGGGGAGGATGGGCGGCTGGTGGAGCAGAGGGAGGGGCAGCGACGGGCTGTAGGGCAGCATGTGAGGGGGCAGCGGAGACGTGGACGAGGGTCGCATCTGGTTGAGGGTGAGCCGCGGCTGGTCGCAGTGGAAGGGGTTGTTGGGAGACGGTGCACTCAGACCTGAGAGGGCAGATTTTGGTAAAAGTGAACATGGAATTCTCTACGTGCCAGCAGTGACTGGGTGAATAACGGAAAATCAGCGTAATACCTGACAGGAAGGGGTTATTCAGCGTCTTCGTAGGGGGTTTCGGGGGAATCAGAGTCTCCAGATTCACCAGCGAGGCCCCTGTGGGTCCGAGGAAGGCCTCCGGAGTCCGGCACACACGAACGGGCGGGGCGCTGAGAGGCGGCGCCAAACGGGAGAGGTCAAACATCTCCGGGCTGGCTGACTTGCGACCGTTCATCTGGTGTTTCGGTGGTGGGTCCGGTTTAAACGGATCCGAGTTGGAGTCTAGTTCAGGGAAGAGTTCAGACTCGTTTCTATCTGCAAACATCTCCGCATCTGGGAACGGAGCACAAAGGAGCTTTTTAAAATGACTTTTTGCTGAAATGCAATGCTTTAGTGAAGAAAGTTGATTAAGAAAACGATCAAAAACGGAAGAAAGAAAACTTTAACAGAAAAATCCTCATAATGTATTTTTCATAAATGTTTTGGGTTCGTACAGGTTAATGGTGAATGGGTATTCATAGTCTTTTAACTTATTTTTTTGCACTTTTCCATGCTACAGTCACAAAATTTTAAGTATCTTATTGGGGCTGCTCACATATTAAAGTTATTTAAAAAAAAAGACTGAGTAAACAAACACTCTAGATCGCCAATCTTTACAAACCAAAGAGTCATTTTTGCCCTCAGTCTGGTTACATAAAACTACTTTAGAGCCGAAAATATTACATAACCTTTTTGTGAAAACCCAACACAACTTTCAATGACTCTCTACTACAGTAAAGTTGTCATAATTTTTAAAGAACAGTCATTTTATTTCTGCTTCTTAAAACAAAGAAAAACATAAAACATTGACAGAAACAAGACTGACACTCTTTCATTTTGATGTTTGTGTAAAATTATGTAAACAAAAAAAAAGCACTTAGTTTCCAATGTAATAATGAGAAGGGAAAAAAAAGAAAAAAAAAAAAATATATATATATATATATATATCGCTGATACTTGTGTTAATCTGTTGTGGAAATTAAATGCAGGATTTATTCAATGCAACAAGAAAACAAAAAAAAAAGGTTATTTTTTTTTATATTAAAATAAGGTTGATAATCTGAACAATTGTACACTACCAAAATAGCAAAAACCTTGGAAACCTGTGAGGGTTAAACACTTGTTCTCAACGCTGTATTTCTCACCTCTCGCTCATGCTAAAACAACAATCTCCCTCTATCCCTCATGTTAGTCCCTCCGTTAATGCATTCCAAGAAGAGCATCTCCCTCTGTGAAGTGTGAACAACGGCTGCAGAAAAACTCCAGCCTGAGTTCTGCTGACTTTAAAAAGGTTACCGCCAAATTAGCCAAATGTGTTAATTTGTCTCCCCACCTGTTGGGCTGGCGGGCTCCGGAGAGGACGCTTTGGGAACTTCCTGCTGAGGCTTTTCTTCTTCCTGTGCAGTGAACGGATCAGTCCCTTCCTGTTCTGTGTGTGGGAAAATGAAAAGTGATTGAAACAGAACAGATAGAATATAGTACTTATGGGTTTACAAATTTAAAGTGACCTTAGAGCGCGAAAAGTTCATTGATGGTCGGAGGGGAATTTGTGCTTTTTGGGATTTTACGTACTGCTAACACCCTTCCCCCTTGGTAGTTCCTCGTAGCACAGCCTGCAGTGAATGATCAGGCTAGTAAGCATAGCCACCAATGATAGCGGATAACCAGTTTTCCTATAATGTTAGGTTGTCTTTTTCAGGGGAGCAGCGTATTCACGAGTGTGATTGGCAGTACTAAAGCCCTCCACCTGACTCTGATTGGTTGTTTCTGACTGAAAGCGGCGCATTTCTGCAGTTGACTTCAAGACAATAGGGAGGAGGAATAGGAGCTACATTTTTTCACATATTATATGCATTAGATTATACATAGTGACAGTTTACAAAATATGTAAAAAAACATGTTTTTAAAGATCTTGAAAGATAACCTTTTTAGGCCAACAAGACTTGAGACTATGGCACAGTTCATCATCAACCCCGAACATACAGCCAGAGCTACTGAAGAAAGTTGAGATTACAGCACATTTACTTGTCAGCATGGTCCAATCAGCAAAATACAAATGGATGCCACAATTTGAATTTTTTTCTCAAAGATAAATAAACATATGTACCGTTTTTCTTTCACTTTCTAGTTATGATATACTTTCTGTGGGTTTTTCATAACATGAAACCCAGACTAAAACACACAGGTTTGTGGTCATTAAGTGCTGAAATGTGAAACACTTCAACGGATAAGGATGCTTGTGAGGCTGTATGTGCATTCTACCGTGCCTTTGTGACGTCTGATAAAGGACAAAGTGTAAAGTACCACCATCTGTTGGGCTGTCCCACGCATTATTAAGAGGACTGGAGAGGGCAGGTGCCGCTTCCCAAGGATCCGGGTGTGAGTTGGTACACGGAGCCCAAGGATTGGCCGTGTTAGAGGAGGAGGAGGACGGAGCCACCCAGGGGCTATTAATCACAGGAGTGCTGGACTGAACTGCTGTGAAGACAGACATGATCTTCTCTGAGTGTGGCAAAAAAAATAAAAAATAAAATAAAAACATGTGGCTGTTCCTGTCATGAGCCACCCACCTACAGAGTCCCAGGGGTTGGAGGAGATGTTACAAGAAGGCTGAGCTGCTGTCCAAGGGTCGCTGGAGGGAGGCTGCGGCTCGGACGAGGATCCAAATATGTCCACCAGTTCCAACATGGCAGACTGCAGGGGAAAAAAACCGAAAGATTTATGACAGACGACTCTCTCATGCAGTTCACATACGAAAAACTGATATTCAGAAGGAAAAAAAACAACAAAAAAGCTCAACAAATATTGTTTTTCACCTCATGCACTCATCATAAAATATCTACTCATTTCACATTCAAAGTACTGCAATTTAAAATGCCACACCAGATGCATCAATTAATCATTTACCAGTTACTCACACATCTGTGTTTAAGCACCGAGTCCGAAATCACAAGTCAAGCATTAATAGTTAGTTGAACAGGCTAAAAAAAAAAAATAAATGAATGGCCACAGAACTCAATGAACTGAATGAACACTGAAAGATGAAGTTTAAGGATTTTTCACACCCGTGAGAGAGGTTGGTAGTGAATTGTGCCGTAGTTCAAAAGAATCATACAGATAATCCAAATACAGTTTAATTTGAGCAAGAAAATACAGAAGCTCCTGATCCCAACCGCTTCAGGCTCAACCGAGACCCACAGCTGCCAACATGAAGAAGTCAAGCGGTTACAGATGAAACAAAATGTTTGCCAGACAAGACAAAGGTCAAGCCAATAGGCCACAAAGGTGAAGCTTTCAACCCAAACAGCAATCTAATGCAACTCCAAACTGAGCTACTGGTTCTTTGTACAGCAAATATTAACAAATCAAACATCACTAAATTGATCAACTTCACCTCATAACTGCTGGACAATGGAAACCTGAAAATGATTGGGTGTTTCAACAGGTCAAAGGTCTCAAACACATCTAAACTGGCAGACTGCCAACAAACTCCTGGAATAGTTTTCCCAAACCTGAAGGAATGTGAATTTTCTTTGATTTAAATTATGTCCCCCACTTCTAAAATGAGTTCTCAAATGTCAAGCCAGAATTATACCAGTGTCTTGTTGGTTGGCTACAAAAAGCCAATGGTTCCTACAACTTAAGAGATATTAACCCAAATAATAAAGGTGGAATGCAGATACATGGATCCTAATGCTGGACTACGTTTCTAAGAAACTCTTCACTTACCACCTAATATATATTATATTGGTTATAATGTTATGCCTGATTGGTGCAAGTGCTTGAACACTGACAGAAAAAGAATCCTCCCAGCCTTTCAGCTTATTTCAGATTGCATAAGGAAACAGCTTGCATCCACGCCGGATGATATTGTTGGTCGTTCATCAGTCAGCTTTGTAGCTTACATGTGTCTGAGCATGTGTGTATAATCTCGATTGTGTGTACTGACAAAAATTCATAATAAACTCAAACTCGCCAGCGTTTTCCGCTTTCGGCAAACCTTAAAAACACCATGTTGTATCATCAAATAAGGCAAAAACGCACCATGAAAAGCTGAAAATGACCTTCATGGAACAGTGAGGGGATGGGACAAGGTCATAATTAACAGAGTGAACAGAAAGTGGTTTTGTTATTCCTGATATGACGGCCTTTGTTTGTTTTTGTTGTGTGTGTGCCTGATAATGTGAGCACGCTGCAGAGTTTTTCAGCTGGGGACCCATTACACCCACTTCCCACGGTGTCTCACTGACGCAGCTGAAAGCACCTGTCTCTCTATGATAAGAGTAATGCGAACACGGTGTAGCCAATTACACACCCCGAGGACATTTACATAACACAGTCAGTGAGTCTCATTGGCTTTTTGACAGAGATATGAGAGAGAGATGTACAACCGGATTAGGACTCTTAGGGTAATGTGACATTTAGCAGTGAGGTGAAACGGGACTCATCCTGTGGCGAACTCTCCCGTTCTCCTCTCAAAGCCCTCGGCTCTTTCTCTCTCAAAGCCCTGTCAACGTTTGTCCATTTTACGGTCTCGCTTCTCCTCCGTATCTCCAAAACACAAGCTGAAAAACTCTGCTTCATTCTCAAAATGCCTGCCAGCTGCCACCTACAAATGCTCCCACCCACCTTTCTATACAAATTTGCATTTACCACACAAACACACACACACACACACACACACACACGCGAGCCGTCCGGCTCATACGCACGCATTTTCAAACTAACCTCGTGCATCTCTGACTGGCTCTCTCTCCTGCTCTCGTCCAGGGCCTTCTGTAACAGGGAGTCGTCTCCTTGGCGACAGCGCTGTTCCTGCAGGGGCGGCATAGTGACATCATGAATGCAACAAGCCCACGAATGCACACCGCCGCTAGCAAAACACCACTTTGGATTCGTCTGGCAGAATGAATGCAAACCGGAGACTTTTTGTTCTGGTTTTCAAAGAGGTGATTTAGAGCAAAGCAGTGGGGAAATCATCCAAGAGGTTACTTTGGGAGTATATATATATATATGTATATGTATGTGTATATAAAAAAGACTGATTTCATATTGCATTAAAGGAATCATGATTCTACGTGGCAGACAGTCCTCCCAAAAAACAAAGATGATTAAGGAAGAAAAAAGAGAAGCAAATAGTGGAATAAAGCTTCAGGAAAGTGTCATATGAGGAAAATATGAAACGACACTGAAAAATTAATAAAGGTTTTTCTCAGGCAGTTAGGAGACAGATTTCTAACTGTGTTTGCACCTTGTCTTGCTCCTTTTGACAAAAGCTTGAAGCAATCTGCAGTTGTGTGTCTTCATCCATCACTATGGTAACGGGAAGGAAGGGCTCATGTTGTGGACGAGTATTAAAACCATTTGTAACATTTCCATTAATGAAAACCATTAAGACATCAAAAACTCATGTGGGGGGAGGGGGGCTCCTCTAAAGAGCCCTACACACTACAAGGTACTGCTGGTAAAGATGAACAACAAAACCTTTGTGCCTCTCTGGATAAGGACGTGTAGCTAAAAGGTAAATCAGGGCATCTGCAGGTTTCAGGAGGTCCTGTGATTAATGTAAGGCCAACTTATACTTTTTAAAGTTGCTAGTCATAATGGCCACTCAAAGTTAGTTGTGCCAAGAAAAAAAAAAATATATGTATATATATATATATATATATATATATATATATATGCATCTGTGCTGTGATTTTGTCTGTCCTAATCACTGTGATGGTGTGGGAGAAAACAGGGAGGGAAAGGAATGTGCAGCTTCCTCAGATCGATGCTTCGTGTTTCCTTCCCATGAGCAATAAAACGGAGGAGCAAAAGCCTCTTTTCTAATATGCATTATTTAACTTCTGACGCAAAGCCGCAGGCAAAATTGTCAAACTTAAAGATGTTTAAAGAGTCCTACATTATCAAACTTGTGTCCCCATTAAAACTGCTGCTGCTAAACTGGTTCCATCACTCACACCTACGGTACATCTTTGGTTGAGCGCCGCTGAATGACGCCGGGTTGAGCTCCACCATCTTCAAGTTCATGGTTCAGCTACAAACTGGGCTGCACTCATTTACACAATGCTGATGCTGTGACACAGAGACTCTTTTCTCCAACACAGGGGTCTGGCAGGAGCCAAGGTGATGAACACAGCGTGAGACAGCGAGGTCCATTTCTCTTAGCTGCTCTGTCGTCTTACCTTCTGACTCTCCTCTCTGCTCATGGCTAACGCCAGCTGGAGCTGCAGCTCCTCCTCCCCGCTGGTCTGAGGCCGGGCCTGCTCCAGGTCTGAAGCGGCGCGGGGAGACGAGGCCGAGGCTGCAGAGGGAACAGGCATGTACAGGCGGGGTGAGGAACAGATGCACAATGGCACGGAGCCCAGGGGGTAAGGAGCTCGTTTGAATATTTTGCGATCGGGTCGATAGAAGGGGGAAGGAGGGTGTTGAAGGAGAGGCTGCAAATATGTTTGCTAAAAAGCAACTAATTATCAAATCCTTAAAAATTCCTTCACAAAATGTGGAACTACTGATACTTGGAAACAAGATGTAAAGAAATGAAGTCCGACTGGAGAGCTCCTGTTTAAACACCTGGCTATGGTTAGAAAAGCGCTTAACTAGAGATGGCAGAAGTCTAAATAATACGTTTTACAAGCGACTAAAGGAGAAAACAAAGAAAAGTTCAGGGGTCCAGATGAGTTTGAAGTCAAACTCACAGTTGAAGGAGCACGGCGAGCCTCTGGAGCGGCTGAATTCCTCCCCGTACAGCACAGCCATGCTGGGCTGACTTGTACGTCTGCCAGGGTGATATGATGGAGGAATACCTCCGTACACGCCGCCGCCGCTGCCGCCACCGCCGCCAACCCCACCCCCGCTACCCCCTCCCGTTCCTCCCCCGGCCATTCGCTCCTTGGTCTTCAGCGCCTGACTCCTCTCCTGGCGCAGTCGGTCCTCGTCCTTCAGCAGACACACCAGCTGTCGCGCTTTTTCTCTAACGTTCGCCCCCTGGTCTCTGCCGTCCCGATCCACGTACTGGAAGTCGCGCAGGGTCTGAAAGCCAGACACAAAGACACGGTTTTACTAACACGTTCAGCTTTTTTTTTTGTTTTGTTTTACCTTTGAGTAATGTGGAAGGACAGGTTGGCTTTTTATCCATTAAGGTTTCGATAGTATATTTAAAGCAGAAGTGGCGCAAAACCTAATTATCGAACGCATGATTTCAAATATATGGAGGATTTCTACATGTTTCAAAGTGCTAAATAAAGCTGTATTGTATTGAACCAAGATATGATAAACTTGTAAAAAGATAAATGATTATAAAATAGAAAGGTGAATTTGTAGTAGTTAAAAAAGAAACTGTAGCTAATATTATACTGATTCAAAAGGCGGTATCTTTCTAATGTTTATTTCTGATAAGTTTGATGATTATGCCTATGGTAATATGATAAAGCCAACAAAAGTAGTGTGTAACATATTTGTTTAAAACAGAAACTGAAAATACCACGTAGGACACTGCAATAAAAGCTTTCGAAATCTGACTCCTTTTTGCATTAATTTAAATTTAAAAATTCTTTATTGATCCCAAAGGGAAATTAAATGTAGAAACTCATTAATTCAGAATCTTCACAGAGTTATTGCGGATTACAATGGCTGTTGGCAGGGAACATCCCCTCTAGCAGTCTGTGTTACAGTGAATCTGAGGAAGCTTCTCTTAATGAATAGTTTGGATGATTGTGAAATTAGATCATTAAGCTTCTTAAAACACATTTAAAGTAACTAAATAAATAAAGTTAGTTCTTAACTATTTATTCCCCTGAACTTCACATTTTGTCACATCGCTACCACAAACTTCAGTGTTTTGTACGCATGTGATTGTGCATACGACACAGTTTTGAGCTGAAAACTAATGGATGGGTTTTAAGATTTTTATAAATAAAAATCTGAATAATGTGAATGTAAAAAAAAAATTATATTTCAAAGAATCACTATTTACTGCAAAAATAGCTCAAATTTGATCATGCTGCTTTAAATGCACCATTAAATATCCAATCTTTTGAAGTCTTGCCACAGACTCTCGGTTGAATTTAGGTCTGGACTTTGACTAGGCCATTCTAACACATCGGTATTATCTGTTGTAGTGCTGACTGATCATGACTCAGTCAAATACATTAAAGTTGTAATCTGAAAAAATGTGTAAAAGTTCAAGGATTATGAAGACTTTTACATGCTTTTTTGGTTTTGGCTTATGTTTCTTTTTAAGAAGCTACAGCATAAGATGCAGCAGGAGAAGAATTGGTCTTCAGGGTCAATAATAATACTAACAATAATGATAAAAAAAAAAAAAAAAAAACAGCTGAACTGCAGCTTGTCCTGAAGAGTAATTATGCACCTGAATGGTGAATGCATTTTCCCGGCACTGCTGGGCTACCCTCTCCGATCCCGTCTTCAGCAGGTAATCCAGCAGAGTCAGCGCCTGGACTCAGACACGGATTTTGGAAAATATTTGCACAGACGTGCTTTAACTTTCAGTTCTCTTCAAAGAACACATATTGTTGTCAGGGCGTAGAGAAACAGACCTTGTAGACGTGCCTCCAGTTCTTGCCGCTGTCGTTGAGCCGTTTCCACACCATCCCCATGACCTCGGCGAACGCCACGACGTTGAAGGTCAGGTCAGCGATTTCTGACATGAGAGACGACGACGGGCCCCATGGATCGTTGGAAGTGGCCTCGCGTACCTTCACAGTGACAAGAACGGGATCTCTGAGTGTTCCGCTTCTCCTCGGGCATCGGCATCAGGAAGCAATCCAAATGTTTAAACACACCGAAGTAACGGACAGAATATATTTTGACTCACATGCAGTAAGGTGAAAATCTATTCGCCCTCCCCCCTACAGATTTCTTCTGCTTTTAAATTTCTACTTATGATACTGAATGTTTCAGGTAACCACACAAAATTTATTTATTAGACAAATACAAAAAAAAAAAAAAAGAAAAAAAAAAGAGTTCAGATGATGATTTCATTTGTTCGGAGAAAATACTCATCAATTCTGTGGACTGATGCGACAAAAGTGGAACATTTTGGAAGGCTGAACGTTTCATTACGTCTGGAGTAATGAAACGCTCACACAGCATTTCTGAGAAATAAACATCCTAACTGAAGTCAAACATGGTGGTGGCGGCGTGATGGTCTGGGACTGCTTCGCTTCTTTCAGGCCTGAACTACTTGTAGTAATAGACAAAACCGTGAATTCTTTATGAGAATGTCTGACTATCACTTTATGACAACTGCGCCACTGTGCAGCCCACAAAAAAAGTGAAAATTAAAAAAAAAAAGAAAGCGTAATGGGGCAAATACTTTTCAGGAGCACTGTAGGTGTCACTAAAGGAGTCAGAAGACAATAAATACCTTGATCTCTGCTTCTGAATAGTTGTGCACAATGTTCTTCACCTGTCGTCGCAGGGCGGAGGTTGTCATGGTGAAATGTGACGAAAGCAAAAACAAATACTCCACAAGTTTAAAAAAAGGAGGGTAGGGGATCAGCAGGCTGAAGGAGAGAAGAGGCAGCTATGCCAGGGAGGGCTCCTCTTCTCTGTCACGACTCTCAGGGCGCTCCTGCAACAAACAGCCAGGGAGATAAATTAATATATAAAGTATATAAAGTATAAATAGACTGTATAATCAACTTATAAACATTGCTTTTTTCTTTTTTTTTTCTGCACCGGTCAGATGTTGTTCCCATGAATCGCCAGGAATAATAATATCCTTCCTCCGCTCTGCAGAAATAGTTGTGCTTTTGAGGACGGCTAAACAGCTGGCAGACTTTAAATGACGTTTATTTCTAAACATGGGACCGTGAGCGAGCTTCTCCTCGGCATCATAAACACAGCCTGCTGATGGAGAGCTGCGGCCCAGTCACACAGAAGTAGGTCACATAGTTTCTGGCTCTCAGGTGTCTGATGAAGCTTCTTGAATTGAAAATCATTTTTATCCAGGCCAGAATCTACACTCACAAACACACGCACACACACACACACACACACACACACGCACGCACGCACGCACGCACGCATACACGTTCCCAACCCACTTTTCTGTTCTAAACTCCTATTTGAGAGGGAACACGGGGGAATTGATGACTCTGGGCTCCCATGATGTTGTCGCTCTCCCTCTGATTACAGTAAGCATCATTAACCCAGTAAACCCAGGCTGATTTAGTGTGACCTCAATCGTTTCAATCTAATCTGACTTGAAGGCAACCTGACTTTTTCTATTTCTTCCGCTGTAAGATTTATGATCTTTTCCCCGATAGCCTTAGGAAACGCTCGGATGGATCACAACCTAAGGTCACCTCTTGCGGTTTAGCTTTTTTTTCTTTTTTTTTTTACACTCAGAGCATCTTTCATCCCTTTCTCAAACACTTTACTCTGAAATAAAGACTCTGCTGTCCTCCGATCTTTGTCCCTAATCTTTGACGTAGCTGAGCTGAGATTTGACTAAACAGCTGTTTCTTCTCCGTTGTCGCCAGACATTTTTAAAGGTTTGGTTTCCCTGGGAAAAAAAACAGCTAAATTTGTGAATGCATACAAAGAAACAACAACAAAAATACTCCATTTGGGTGATTAAAGTTAAAAAGAGTCAACAGGCTGTTTCTGTCTGAAATGTTTCTCCAGTGAAGTGTAATGCTTCCCTTTGCTCGTCGAGTCTTAAAGCTATGAGATGATTCATAAAACAGCTGAGAATTTCAAATCATTCGTTGTCTGAAATAAGCAATTTATTGATAGAATAAATCAGTAAGTAGAACTTTCTTTTTTACTGAAATCTATAGCAATTTGGAATTAAAAGGGAATAAAAAACATCTAGTGATGTGATTTAACATTACATCTTATTTGATAATAGCTTTCAAATCTCCAACTTCAGTTTATACTTAAATAAAAACATTTTAGCGCCTAAATCCAGTGCATTAAAAAGATAAATGGTCATAACATTTTTGCAAAAAGTTTCCAAATGACCTGAAAACAAAATGTTTCTCTCAGAAAAACGGACTCACCCCCTTCTATTTTGGCATAACTCTCCAAATTTGTTAAATTTGCGTAAAAACTTGAAGAGGTTTCACAAGGCAAAGTGGGTAAATATTTTTACCGAGCAAGAGAAAAAAAAAAAAAAAAAGAAAACATTTATTTAAAAAATTGTTTCAGCAAAGCGTCAAAGGATGTGTAGACTCATGCAACCAAAATTACTGCAACATATTTTTTTTCTGATTTGTTTTTCAGATAAATTGTATAAGATAAGCGTCATGCTGTATGTAGAAAACGTTTTGAAATCATTTTTCACGCCCTGATTTATTTTTTTAAACAGCACAAAAATCTGGAATCTGAACAGTGGTGTGAACATGTTCAAGCAAGTGAAGGTTCTTCCACGAATCGATTCTTTTTTTAAATAATCTATCTGAATACAAACACAGCTAAAAGTGCTACTGAACATCACCTAACATGTTCCTAAGAACATAAGCAGCCTGTTCGTTTTAGATGCATACAAAGTGTGTCACACGTGCCTACATGCATGACCTAATCTGTTGTCATAGCTGTGCATATGTCTTAGTCATAGGCCAGGGAGGTTTTCGGTGCGTCACGCTGCCATTCTTTGAGTGCAATATGCAGAATGGAAAACGAAAACAAGCTAAGGTTGTTCCGCTGCCATCTCGTCTTGTGATTTGCATAAGTTTTATCACCGAAATGCTCACTTTTTCCTCTCTCTTTTTTTTTTTGTCACATAAGATGTTTTATTTTACCTCTGTTCATTTGTTCTTCCTGTAAGGCACTTCAAAGTACCCGGTACGTCAATAGTGCTGTACAGTAAAACTTGTCCTGAGATGCCTTCTCAAAGGACAGCGATCAAAATAAGTGCTAATCAATGTGTAGGTCTATTATTAAAATAAATAAAGCAGGGAGAACCTCAGAGAAAGGTTTTTTTTTGTTGGCTCTTGAAGTAAACAAATGCTCTTACAAAGTTTTCTAAAAAAAAAAGTAAAATTACATTTATGTCTTTGCTTTGTGCTATTTCCAGCCTGACAAATCAATGAGATCCAGGAATCCAGCAATCTTTATCATTCGTTTATTATTGCTGACAGGTTAAATATTCAGATATTTCACTCTCTCAAGCAGTACTGTGCGTACATTAAATAAAATTAAAAATGCAGACATTATATACAAACAAAAAACTAAAATTTCTATGATATTGGAATGTCATTGGAGATCTAAAGCAGAAAAAGGGCTTTGGACTGTTGCCCTTTAAACGGAAAAGACAATTTCCAATTTTTTAGGTTCTCAGTTGTTTTCTGTTTGCCAAATGTTTACTATTGTAGACTTGTATCGGGGGTCGAACAAAACAGTTTTAAGGGCCACTCTTTAGACACCCCTGCACCAAAGACTTGCATGTACAGTATAATTTCATTGCATAACATTTTTGTATCTTTATATTTACATTATTATAAATTCTAAAAAAAATTGTCTAAAGCCTTATCCAAATTGATTCAGGCCTTTTATTTACTTTACTAGTTAGACATGTATTACTCCTCGTCCCCCGGCCCCCCAAAAATCTATTTGATTAGGTCTTAGTTTAATACTGTAGGCAAAAGGCAGAAAAAAAAGACAAAACTATAAATAAACCAATAGTTTAATCACCTGAGTCCATATTGAGCACTTTGTGCAACTGTGCTATTATCCAGTCTATTTAAAACCACAAAATCAAATTGTCTGATAACCGTTCACTGCTGCTCTATAACCGCTCACACTGGAAGGATGCAGAGGACGCCTCGTTTGGCTGAAAAGCCAACATCAGCAGCAGCAGCAGCAGCGGGAGCCTAAGATGCAGATGGCTCTGTTACAAAACACTGAGGGGACGAGCATGAAGGAGACTGTATAGGTGCAAGAGGCACACAGAGAGAAGGGCGAGTATGAAGAGGGAACTAATGCTCAGCAGCTGCAATCAGTATCAGCTTTCTGCACAATCATCTTCGACCGGCTCACACACCGATGCACACGCTCACTCGCTAGCTCGTGCTAAAAAACTGGAAATGTGTTTGGAAACACTATGATTCGGTCGTCTTCGTCTGAGCCTCGCGTCACAGCAAACATGTCAAATTGAGGAACTAATACGACACACAGAGCGTAAACAGTGCTCTGATGAGGAATTCAACGTTGTCATACAAACAGTATGACGAGAGAAATTTCATTTGATGGTCAAAACCCCGTGATGTGTAAAATACTCCCAGGGCCAAAGTGTTGATGTAAAGATTATAACACATAAAACCAAAAAGTGGAATAGCATCCCAAGATAACCAGATGTTTGCCTCTGAGACGTAGCAGACTCATATAATGCATTTGCTCAAACTGTGGAGACATTCTGGGAATTAACAGAATAAATCACACAGAGCAATGTTAGGTTGAAAGCAAACATTTTGTGACTCACACACATCTATCACTAGCGTGCAACAGTTCAAATAAAATTAAAGTATATTTAGTCTTTTTATTGAAATACAAGTTTTCAGTTACATCAACTTTTTCATATGCTTTTCTATAACACACCGGACTTTAGGGTGTGAAGTATGGCTTAGTGCAGTAGTCATGATTTGTTATCGACCTGTTTTAGTAATTCACTTTTGATGTAGCAGTGTGATAAAGGCCTGCTGTTTTGAGCTCTACTCTGTCAGCTCAAGGCTGGGTTTTCTTCAACCAAATGTTGATTATTTATAGCACATTGTAATTATTGACACGTGACTATAAAAATAGATTACATTTTGTAGACTCAGTGTTTTTTATTCTATTGTGAGGTTTTAGATCCATGTGTCCAGTTTAATAAAATAGATATAAAGATAATTAAGAGGCAGGAAGCAGTGAAATTACTCTTTTCAATCTTTGAATGAATATTCACTCTGACCTGATGGCAAAAATCTTTGGAGATCAAAACAATACAAATTAAAAAAAGCAGCTTCAATTCACTATTATATAGAAAAACTAATTTTTTTGCTCTTATTAATATTTTTTTCTGGTGGTATACTACATTCTAGGCAGGGACAAAGTAAACTAAAATATAGCAAGATTTTGTGTTTTAAAATGCCCCACCTGACTGGTCTCAGAATAAAACACTAGCAAAAAATAAATAAAATTCCTGCCTTCAATAATCTTGTTTAACATATAAAATATAGGCCAACTTTTATTTCAATTACACAGATCAATAAGTCATTGGGCCATTAGGGATAATAAATATTCATTAAACTGAAACAATCCAAGCAAATCATGTTAAGGTAAATTATCTTTTTGGCTCAAATTAAATGCTTTAAACACAACATACAAAAAAAGTTGCAAAACATTTTTTTAAAGTTTTCTGGCATTTAGTAAATAGAAATAATTTTAGTGATTTTAACTGATTTAAAACAAGAAAACGTAGATCTGATTTGACTTCAGATAGTCAGAAATGTATTTTTATTCAAATGAAAATATCTGGTTTCAACGGTGACCCACGCCAGAAACTGAGTCTGAATGCAGTAATAAAGTGACAAAGTGGGGCTTCAATTCATTTATCGACTTAAATAATGTTCAAGTTTTAAAGTCCCGTGCGTCATTTTCTCGGAATTAACGTCACCCCGTTGTCCGAAAGTGCGCATGCGTGCTGGGGTAGCAGGTGCACGCTTCATTATTTTACATCTTGCCTACATAAGAAAAAGCAATAAGCAGGTGGAGCTTGGTGTGCAGTGACTAAGCAGTGGTTACCGGTAGAGGACTGAAATGATGGTGGATTTTAGCGGGTGGCGATGAAGGGGGAGATGAGGGAGGCAGTGGGGCCGTCAGAGGTCTGCATAAACTCCCCCTCTTTACCCCCAACGCGTCTTAACACGCCCCCTCATGCGGTGGATGCGAGGATTTGCCATGTGAAGCATCGATTGCCTTCTTGCATTACACACGTATGCTAAAAGGTAAAGCGACGGTGGAGGCAATGCAATGAAAACGAATACGCAAATTAAAGGGCAACGGTGTGTGTGTGTGTGTGTGTGTTGTGCTTCTTACCATGTCCGCTGCTCATCTCTCGCCCTGACCGCCGAGCATCCTCGCCTTTCTGCTGCCGCTGCTTTCCTCTCAAAACTCCTGCCGCAGACACAGATCAGCTCTCTCCCCTCTGCCGGGATCAGCCTAGCGGCGTAGGGACAAGTCTCTTCCCCGCATCTTCGTCCTGCTTTTAAGAGTCTCCAGATCACTGCGGGTCTTTTGTTGTTAGTAAAAACAAAAAATAAATTTAAAAAAAATAAGACAAAATTAAAAAAAAAAAAGCCGTAAAGTTAAAAGGCTTTCAGCGGCGATCCCGGCCTATCCTGGAGGATCCGAGGCTTTTCGAGCAGGCAGTCGGTGACTGTGAAATCCGCATTGGATAAACTACAACACACCGCTCACTCACTCACTCACTCACTCACCCTCCCTCACTCTCCCAGGCCAACCACGCTGAGCTGAGCTGCACACACGCAGCAGGGGAGAAGCGGGTGACAGAGAGGAGGGACGGGGGCGCGTCTTTTGCTTCGTCAGCGATTAACAGCATCCACTGAGGGGAGACTGAAGGCGTGAGCAAATACTCGAATACTCGGTGTTCAGTAAAACAAACTTTATTGATTCGTCAACAAAAGTCACGTCTGATTGTTTAGTCCTTCCTCGTTTCACCCAGCCTGCCTTTCAGGCGCAGCAGTGTGGGGTCTGTCCATCACCCACCTGAATCTCTTCCATCAGGTCACACAGATTGCACACAAGTTCTTCCATCCAAATATAAACCTGCCAGAAAACCAACACGGAGACTTAATTTCAGCATCTTTTCATACATTATTCATTCACTTGTCCCTTTTGTTTGACTTTTGTTTAATACATGGGGGGAAATTGAATAATTCATCAAGAAAATCTTAAGATTAGTTTAAGACTAGCTCGGCTACTGGCAATTCTTCTCATTTCACCGCTCCCTCTGGGCTCTCTCCCACTGAAGTGGATTCCTCTGGTAGAATTTCAAGCGGGCCAATCAGCAAACAGGAGGACTTGTGATTGATGACATCGATTTTCTGTATTGTAGTCTGCCTATAGTCTTAGCAATGTCCGTTCAGTCTGAGTTGGCTGTACGCTTCCAAATGGGTGGTCGTTTACAGCACAGGCAATTTTTGGTAAGCTTCATAGCGTCAAACTGGCTAAATTATCTTAGGGTCAAACCAAAACTTAAAATTTAAGACTTTAACAGAGTCCATACCTCCAGTGAGGAATCATTTCTCAATAGCCGAGGGTCCAGACCCTCTATCTGAGGCAAAACATAGGCTAGTTTAAGACCAGAATTACTGTTTGTGATCATAAAGAAAGAATTTAAAAGGTCTACCAAAAAACATGGGAGGATGGTAATAAGAGATAATTAGCAGGTAGCTGAGATATTAACTTAGTGTTGTGAGAATGTACCAGACAAATCCATTGAAAACAAATGCTCAAGTGGAATGTGATGTGAAGAAAAATATGTTCTTCCTCAATTTTTTTTTTCCGCTAATGGCATAAATCCATCTATAACAGTTTGCAGAGTGTTACTGGTGGCCTTGCTGCAGAGTGATCCAGGAATGACCTGCTGTATGGGATCTTTTTGCCGTGGATCTTACCTGGTCTCAGTATAGTACAGGGTGTTCACACGAGGCTTGTTATCAAGCCAGTGTGTGTGTGTGTGTGTGTGTGTGTGTTTCCCTTCAGTTCAGTAGGAGTTTTTATTTAGGTTTTTTTGTTTTTTGGAACTGTTTGTGTCACTCTGACACAAATAGTCCAGCAGATGGCTATTTAGAAAAAAGTTTGCATTTTCACCAGAGGATTCTCAAATATGTACAAAGTCTTTCTGGAAAGCTTTCGAAATACGCTTCCAAAAACAAGAGACTATAACGTAACTCGTTCCAACCTTGCATTTTGTTCATATCTACACCCACATATTTGTTGTTGTGCTCCACTACCTTCATCTCCTCTCCAAGAATGGAGCGTTTGACTAATTTCTGTTTTTTTTTTTTTAAATTTTATCATTCTCAGAATTTCTTCTTTGCTCTTCTTAACACTGAAGATATGTTTTTTTTTTTTCCACATCATGCTACAAGGTGTTCCACGTGTCCCCTGTACATACTGTAGCTTTTAGTTCGACATTCAGACACAACGCTTCCTTCAAACCTCATAACCTCCTGCATGCTTTCAGTCGCTCAACACTTCGGTCTCAACCAACTGTGGTCTGTCTGTCAGGTGGTTGTGGAAGCGTCCTTCATTTTTTTTTTGTTCAAAATAACTTTCTTTGCAGTTTCTGGTTTTTGAACATTATGAAAGGAAAGGGAATCAAAGAACTTGTGCTTCATGTCTTAGCGCCAATGTCAAAAATGTTGCTAGATTTGTGGGCTCGTTGCCTTTCCTGAAAATAAAAAGTTGGTAGAGGGCCTTGAAAGTTCCTAAATAATAACAGTCAATAACTTGTTGACTGTTGCCAACAAGTCGCTAAGTTGGCAACAGCGCTTTCCCTCGTCCTGACCACACTCCTGATTAAACCCCTCCGCTTATCCCAACGCGTGGCCACGCCCCTCAGTATCTCTTGACTCCACCCACTTTGGTGGAGTTTTCAGAATTTGTCTGTGTGCGGGGTTAAGCTTTCACGGGAGGTTAAGTTACACTTTAAAGAGAACTACAGCTGTCCCAGGTACTAGCCTAGGGTCAGGGGGATGCATCTATGTGACCCCTTGACCTCCTATCTCCTCAGTAGTAGTCAAGGAAACTTTAATGAAGCATCAGAACCTCAGAGACCGACCCAGGAATGTCTCAGAGTGAAGAAAAAAAACAAAATAAAACTCTCAGTGATGCATTGTGACAAAACAAAACAACATAACTTGCCTTTTTATGCAAAGCTTTTTTGTAGATCAAGAGGGTTTCTTCTTCTGCGTTTTCGAGGTCGGACAACAAACTAAAATCAGACTCAGACTCCTTATTTTGTCTGTCTTTGGAACGCTTGCCTGCGTGATCCGTTCTTTTGTTCTTCGTGACACAGAACTGTGGAAAGATTATGCCGAGTTGCGGTTAAACACAGTTGCAATTTACAGAGCAAACAGAGATGTTAGCGCGTAGCTGTGCGAGCATCTGTCAAAGATGGCTTGGAGTGGCACAGGTGCAAATAATTCACACCTTGGCATGCTGTCTGAGAGCAGGTGCACATTTGTCACAAAATGTTCCGTTTCCATGGCGCCCTATGAGTAATAAACTGTACCTTACCCAATGACTCAACCTTTACAAGGAGAGGAAAATCTGCTCAGCAGAATACGAACAGATAAAGCTGCGTCGCCGATCTTCTGGTAAATGTCAAAGATGGTGAATAATAAGTAGTGAGCAGTTAGAGCAGAAGTTACAGGACGAGGGTCAGAAAAGAAGTTCCTGGTGATTAAGGGGATTTCGAGAAAGGGGTAAAGGCATTAATATTCACTTCTATTTTTGTCATCTCTTTGTGTTACAACCACAAATCATATATACTGTATATCCTATAGCAGGACAATGACCCTAAACAGCCAAAGCTCCACGTAGAAAGGTTTAGATCAAAGCACATCCACATTTTAGAAAGTCAAAGCCCAACTGATGTGGATGCAGGTGGTTAAATGTTAAAGCAGAAGTTCACGGATAATATAAGGCTGACTGAGGATGAGCTATAAATATGCCGGTTTTTAGATTTTCATATGAAATGTATGAGAATAAGTGCTCTACTTGGTTTTCATCTAAAGCATACAGTCCTGATAAAATTCACAGAAGTTGTAGTTGTAATATAGCAAAGTGTTAAAAGGCACTGTTGCGTAATTATTTTGTCCAAACAAGTCTTCTTATTAAAAACTGCACAGCCGCTGTGTTGCTAAGTTACTTCTACAACCCTGAAAAAGGACACAACTCTTGGCAGAAAGCCTTTATTTTCTATGTTATTGGGCGAAATGTACCGACTTAGAACAGAAGATCATCACTTCGGGACTCTGCCTGTCGTCACACACCATCACAGAGACGAGCAAATTGATAAGATTCACCACAAAGCCGTGGAACAGATATGAAGTGACAAATCTAAAAAAAATATATATAATAATTTTAAGGATCTAGTGAAGATAAACGAATATTGCAGACGAGTGCCTTTCTGAGGACGAGTGTGTGGTTATGTGGGGGCGGCAGTCAGTAGTAACAAAACACTAGGATAGCAGATGAATGGATGACGGCTTGACAGCCTGGTTAAAGTGGAGTCTGACTCATGATCGGATCAGCTCAACTGTTGGATTCAGTGATGTGTTTTGTGGGTTACAAATTTAATTCACGCTTATAATCCAAAGTGCTCTCGACTCTGCGGCAAAACAACTGCAAACTCTCCTCGGTCTCTTTGTTCGTGATGGTTAGTGAGCTGCAAAGGCATTCGCCGCCACACAGACACGGCCTCTCTTCTGCGCCACTCTGACACTGACGTGCATTTACCTCTAACGAGCTGTCATACTCTTTGGAGTCTGATCTGCCGAGTTCCTTCATTTTCATTCTCTTCTCTGCTCCACCCAATGAGTCTCTCCTTTCATCGGAGGGCGACAGAGATCCCACATCTAGGGCGTAATGTAGAAAACAGGAATCCTGAACAGGAGAATGTTTCATCTGATGCAAAGTCCAAAACAAACAGTTGAGCTGTGAAAATTGAAGCTAATTTACTGAAATTTGTTGCAGTGGAGCTTTTTCCTCTTTTTTTATTTTTTTCCCCCCTAAGGTTAATAGTTTGATTTGGCTTTATCTCTGTTTAGATACATCAGAATACGTAACAATAACTACAAACGAAATTAAAAAATAAATATCCCTCCTTGTACTTTTCAAGAAATTTTTTTTGTTTAGTTTGTAACATGGACTGCAGCTCTCGATTTGAAAATGTGATTCCTTCTAAGTGAAGTCCATCGTAACAGACAATAACGCCTCATCATAGCAGGAAAGTATGTAATTATGACATTATTGTTGAATCCTGCAAAAAAAAAAAAAAAAAAAAATATATATATATATATATATATATACATACATATAATGTTGTGCTTGATATAGTATGATATAAGCAGTTAAAATATCTTGGTGTTTTAGTTATTTCAGTTATCAGATCTTTCTTTTTGCAATCTTTTAACAGTCAGCGTCTGGTTTTATGGCTCATCAATCTTGATTGCCAGTTAAAAAGCGTCTTAAATGAATGAATGACTGAATAAATTAATTAGTTAAATCTGTATTTAACTAATTAATTAAATTAGTTAAATATAATTTAACTAATTTAATTAATTAGTTAAATTATATTTAACTTATATATTCTGAACATATAAGCAACAGCAGACATTTTATCCAATTTAGGTTGTTGTTCTGGCCCTCTGGAGCTTTTCACAACCATCCAGGACTTTGATGGTGTTTTTATGACATTGTTCATGCTGTTAGGCTAACTGAGCTAAATGTTTAGGCTGTTTCTCTATCATGTCACGTAGAGATTTCCTCATCTATTAACGTAAGGGCTTGTATTTTCTGAACAGTATTTCTAAAATATTTTGTATTTCGACTTTGATTTCGGGCTGCAGCTAACGATTATTTTAGTAATTAATTATTTGTCATCGAGTAATCAGATAGAAAAATCAGATAGAAAAATGGCCATATTCTACAGATTATTCATATAAGCTTATTTTGAGCAGTATATTAAATACAATAAAAATGCAAATAAACAACTAATTAACTTTAATTAATTTTTTAAAATAAGAAAATAAACATTTTGTGGCCTAGAATGCAATAACATTGTATTCGTTTAGTGCATTCTTGATCATTTGTAGCAAAGTATGCATCTGCAACTAAAAGAATTACTACTTGACTTGACCTATTTAATATTTATTCATCAATAGTTGAATAGCGAAAGGCGTCTAATAGAAGATTTCTTTAAAAAAAAATTAAACCAGGTGAAAGTAAAACTATGCCACTTGAAGAGTTCTGGGTAGAACAAAGAAGGATTTTTATCTTATCTACAAAATGTATATATTTTTTGCACAATTTTGGCTAATTTACTACTCTGAGGAGTGTTGTTCTTTCACCAATTGAGATGTTTCAGAGTCTCTACGCTCTAGTTAGCCACTATTCAATTACTGAACTAGTTGACAATTATTTCAATAATCAGTTCATCACGATTAATCCAATGAACTGTTGCAGCCCTACCTTGATTCAAAATAAAACCCTATAAGGGATTGGAGAAATAGCACAGTAAGTGTAAGATAATGTAGTTTTGTCATAGAGCTGAGTGTCACAATGAGCTGGGATTATGAGTTCATGCCTCCTACCAGACCAAGTATCTTTCTCTGGAAGGCCCATCGCAGCTCTGAGCCTGCAGGCTTCAGTTCCCATCAAGTCCAGAAGGTTTATCCACAGTTGTCGCCTGCAGAGGGCACCAAACACCACCACCACAAACAATATTATTGTACAATTTCTAGGCGCAAAACATACATGTAAAAAACAGAACCTGCATAATGCATGTTTGTGTATTGCACTATGTACTATTACCCAATAATTGCCGGAGTTAGAAGGTGGTGTTTTCTAGCGGGAGGATCACAAAGTTGCAGATGCAGAGACTTGAGCTGGGAAATGCTCTCTTCTTTGATAGGATCCTCATCAGGCAGAGACAATACAGCCTGGAGGATAAAAACAGAATATTATACAGGTGTTATAGATGACATAGACCTGTTTATGTCTTACTTTTGTTCTGTGATGTGCTGCAACATGGTCTACGTTTGCTCAAAGCAGTTACCTAGAAGCGTCATGTTAGCATTACCTGTCGAAGAGTGTTAAAAGAGAGATCCCAGGTGCCCTCAGGATTCACCTGTTGCCACAGTGTCTTTAGGGCCTCTACTGGCTGGTAATGGTACCGCAACTAAAACCATAACAATGGAATAAATTTAACAATACTTTCAAGAGTTTACTTTTACATTTTCTTTGTTTCTGCACAGCTTTGGCCTACAACATTACAAGATTTATGATACAATCCTTAAAGGCAAATAAAGAAACAAAGTAAATACACATATTTCAATAAGAGGGAAAAAATATTTTCAGAACAGTAAAATAGTTTGTAGATATGAAGAGGTTTTTCTTTTTTTAAAAGGTAATGGTTTCTATAGTCACACAATTATAACCTAATAAAGTAAATATTGAACTAGAATTCAAATATCTCATTAAAACATTAGACACTGAATCTATGAATGAAGGAGAAAAGAAACAAACATTTCATATTGAACTCCAGATTTTAAAGTGAAAGACAGCATCACCAGTGTTTGAGGAAAAA
Source organism: Poecilia formosa (assembly GCF_000485575.1). Classification (NCBI taxonomy): domain Eukaryota; kingdom Metazoa; phylum Chordata; class Actinopteri; order Cyprinodontiformes; family Poeciliidae; genus Poecilia; species Poecilia formosa. Next base: position 211,623 of record NW_006800413.1, read on the forward strand.
AAACATTATGCTTGGTGAAAGGTTTTCTTGAATTTTAAAACATATGGATATGTAAAACGATAAAATGTCAGTTTATAAATAAAAAACATACATACACACATCTTTTAAAGTGTGTTGAAAATTGTAAAAATAAATTCAACATTATTTTTTATTCTAGTTCAGTCATTAGCAGCAGGCAATTTCAAAGACTTGCAGAAGGTAGCTCTGGCTATTTTATGAGAAACGCTTTTCTCTTCTATCTCAACGATAGAAGAGAAAAGAGGCAATGCTTTCAGCTAAAAGTTTGGTTGCACTTCAAAGACCTTCTTTAAAGAAGCTAACAAAACTGATTAACACACTTCTAGGTGGTGGTGGGGGTTTTTTCCCACTCACATGGATAAAATTTCATTTAAAGCCATTCTCCTTTGTAATCAATAATAAATAATTAGCTCGCCCCAAAGTGTGCTAATATGAATAGGAGTTGTAATAACGGCTCTGCTTAGGAAGAACGAACGCCTTCAGCAGGCGGAGCGCACGATGAATGGATCCATTACTGGGTCATCTCACACTGACTCACGAGCTGTGACTAGGGATCTGCAATAGACACTGTCAAAGAAAAACCTACGACACGTCAGGACTGAGCTGAAAGGGATTAGAAGAAATGACCGATGCGCTTCAAATGACACGTGTCATGGTGTCGAGGATTAAAACAGGCAAGCAGCTCAGTCACCACAACATCAAAACTACCACAACGAAGGTAGCGGTTTGGTGCAGGGCCGCATTCACGTGACGACCTACAAAGACGTGTTTTGGAGTATTCAAGCTTAACCACGAAGTTATATTTGGTCCATTTACAATTTTCAACAGCGTCATGGTCAGTACTTTTAAAAGGTGTTCCAGAAGATTATGCTAAGACACCTTTATCCATAGTAAACAACAATTTTGAATGTGCAGTTTGGATAAAATGGTTGAAACACTTAATTAGCATCTGCCGAGCATGGTGTCATCAAATTAAAAGTTAGTACTTGTAGTAGTACAGCAGGTGCATTCTGCGAGGTGGATTAAATAACGAAGGTGCACTATATAAAAATTAAAATGTTTAAATGGATGTAAAACCAACAGCTGATTGAGCGACGCTTGAACACAAACGGGTGTCAGAGGAGAACGAGCCAAACACATTGACATCATTTCTAATAATAATAATAAAGGAGGCTGACATTACGTTTTTGAAATAGTCCTGACCTCCAAACTACAAAAAAACTTCTGAAATGTGTTCAAAAGCCACGTCTGCTTCAGAAAATCAGTCACTTTAAACGATGTCAAACATTAAGACAGGAATATGTCAGCGGTAACCAAATGCTTTTTTGTTGGCAAGGAAAAGCATACGAGAATAAAGTTGTAACAATATTATACGAGAAAGTCAGTAAGCTGAGAAAAATGAATAATGTAGGAGGTTTTCTCCAGGAGGTAATGTACCCTGGGGTTTTTGTTCTGGAACAGCTGTTCTTCAGTGAGGTAAAGCTCTGCAGGTGACTTGGGCCTTTCAGGGACGTAGATAACCCTGACGAGCCCGTTCAACATCGATCGGCAGTACTTTTCCACAACAATCTTTTCCAGCTTGTTCTGTTAAACACACACACACGCACACACACACGCGCACACACACCCACACACACACGCGCACACACACCCACACACAAAACAAGATGAAGCCACAAAAGTGCACTTTTCTATGAACGGAAATGACTTTTTCATTCCTTTCTGAAACACACTGTGCTGGTGAAGTCACCTCTAAGAAGCTCCTCTGATCTGCAGTTTGGTCCAGTTTGATGGCCACCCCACTCAGCCTGATCTGAATCGAGGCTCCTCGCAACAACACAGGGATGGTGTTGAGTTCCCAGATTTCAGTCCAGAGACCTTGCTCCTCTGACTTAAATATGAACTCCAGCTGCTGGGTTTCGCTGGGATGAATCACACCTGAGTTAAAGTGAAAATAAAATAAATAAACAGCGCAATTACAATAGGCCTTTGCAGCGCTTAGCTGCTCGGGCCTAATGAAATAAAATTAAAAAAAAAACGTGCAAAAGGCTGAGTGTTGGTAGCGTGACAAGGGCTGACACATGAACAAATACATGACGCACAAACAGCAGCGGCAGGTGTTCCATCGCGTTTGTGAATCTGTACCAGAGGAGGATCTGAAGTAGAAGCGCACACGGTCCTTCTGCTGGTACAGGTGAGACAGACTTAGTCGTCTCGGAAGCTTCTTCCAGCTGTAAAAGATGACGGTGTTGCCTTCGTTGCGCAGCTCCATGTCGGTTGAGACAATTTCCCCGGTCTGGGTTTTGAACAGCACGGAGGTACTGACTCCAACTTCTCCCTAATCAGTCCAGTGGAAGAAAACACAAAGACACGACATGCAGAGAGCAGGTGATGCTCTCTGCATGTCATCAATAACAGGTGTGACACTGTTATTGATGTTATTAATCAATAACATTTTCATTAAAAGTCCATCGGTGCTTTTGCCTACAAAATGAAACAGAGCCGACTAATGTTTTTAATACAAATAGCAAATAACAAATGCAGGTTTTTAGTAGCCATTACTCTTGTGTCATAGAATAATTACATTGAATTTCCGGAACAGGAGACATTTTTTAACATAGATTTTCTTGTTTTTAAGTTTAAACTACTTCCTTTTCTACATTATTTCCACAAATATCCCATGGAGCGTATCTATCCTTTTTTTAAATGTTTTTCTCTATTTTAAAAAGCTAAAAATAGAAATAAAACAGTCTCTTTCAAAATAACAGCAGAAATCCTAGTAGATGTATGTTATTTCCCCTTAGGTCACGTAACATTTGTGGCTCTAAACAAGTTTTGTTTCGCTGGACTTGCGGCAAAAATGGCTCTTTGGATTGTTAAGGTTGCAGACCTTAGATGGCTTGAGATGCTCACAAGGTAAAATTTATTTCCACTGTGAAACTATTCAGTGAAAAACGTCACCTGTCTCCGATCCTTTACTGATGGATGGAAAGGCAGGAAAGGCAGAATTTAAGGTGTTGACCTTGTGTTTTCTTCTCATGGAGAGACATTTGTCCCAAAAAAATGTTTTTTTATCTCCTAAGAGATATCACGTTTCTGACCAGAGAATGTGAAAAACATAATGTCAGTACCTTATCAGACGTTGGGTGTCCAGTCCATTCAGCAAGCTGACCGTTAATCCTCAAAGCAGGATAGGGCAAAGCCTGGGCTTGATCGTCATCAGTTCCCTCCAGTGAGTCTCTGTCACTATACAACATGAGAACACCAGGCCATTTCAATATCCAGTCTTCAGATAATTAACTATTGGCTAAAATAATAATCAGTTGTAAAAAAAAAAATCCTCACATGTTTTATATCCATAACTGTATATTTTATCTGTGAATTTTACTGACTTGATCTGATATATTTCTGGTTATCAACTGGACCACTTTGTCCTTTGTGCCTTAAAATAATATTTGCCGTGAAACGGAGCGACATGAACAAGCTGAACTGATTGTGGTGGAAAGGAATGGCTTGTGACAAAAGAACTAAAGTTTGGCACTGATGTGCTGTGACACTGTGCAAAAAAAAAACTGTCTTATTCTGAGATAAGACTGTTATTTTTTTTTTTTTTTTTGAGAAAAATAAAATTTCACCAAAAATGTGATTCTCTGCAACAAAGACATTATCCCAACATTAAGAAATGGTTAATGAAAAGACAAACAAATACAGAGCACTTGTTGCCATTATTACACATTTATACATATTTACCTGAATTCTAAAGAAAAAATGTGCTGTTTATCAAAAACAACAACAAAAAAAAAACACACCAACACTGGCAGCATATTGTTTTCCCTCAACAAAACAGATAAGAGCTACTTTTTTCTTACAATTTCTCATCCTCCATAACAACGTTTTCCTTCTCCTCATTCTGCAGTAAGAGATCCTGGCGCTCCGACAAGGAAGTGTGCAGCTTTCCGGTGCCTATCACCTCCAGTTGACTCATATCCTGCAAACATTGTCACATGCAGTTGTTGTTGCCCTGGTTGACTTCAAATCAAAGGACATCACTTGTCCTGATGAGCCACAACATGAGGACCACTCACATTTAACTGCTCGCCTCTGATCAGTTACACTATTCCTAAAGAAACACCTCCTGGTTCTAGGATATTACTAATGGATCGTTCATGTGCGTTTTCCCACTGATGGCTTTAGATCCAATCGGAGTGGTCCCGCAGGCCGGGTTTATAGGCGTGCCTTAGCTCATTTAAATATCACAAAAAGTTAATTTATTTCTGTTACTTAGTCAAAGAGCGAAACTCTACTGACATAATCACATGCAAACTCGTGCAAAAAAAAAAAGTATATCGTGTGAAGCTGCAATATTTCTTGCCAGTCATCTCAGAAAGCGAAACTCGTATATAGAAGCACCACACACAGAGTGATATATTCCAAGTCTTTTCTTCATGTCATTTTGATGATTGTGACTCAGCAAGAACATAATGAAAACCCAAAATTCAGCATCTCATAAAATTAGAATACTGTGAAAAGGTCATTATGGGAAACCCCGTGGCGTCACACTCTAATCAACTAATCAACTCAAAGCACCTGCAAAGGTTACAAACGGTCTCTCGCTCTGTGTCAGTCGGCTACACAGTTACGGTGAAGACTGCTGACTTGGCAGGTGTGCACCAGAAGTCATTGACACCTTCACAAGGAGGATAGGTCGCAAAAGGTCAAGGCTGAATCGGCTGGTAAGAGCAGAAGCTCTGTCTCCAAGCTTGGTTGAGCGGTAGGAGAAGCTGCACCAGCAACAGGGATAATCGCAGCTCTGAGAGGACTTTCAAGTAAAATCCAAGCCAGAAGTATGTCACCGAGCCAAGTCAGCTGTGGACCAGACGATCCGTCCCAAATCCCAAACGTCACATTAGCCACCGGCCCAACAGAACACACTGCACCCGCCCCCAGACACCAGCTGAAATCATTAAAAAAAAAAAAAAAAAAATGGAGGTAATGTGAATAAACACTGCCACCATCAATATCTGTTATTAAGGGAGTTAATAGGATTAAGTGGGAACCGTCAGTGCATAGAGGTACATTTGTACCACCTCAGGCCTGGCCGCCGCTGCTGATGGACTCATTGCAATGCAGGCAGAGCATAAAGTCAGACTCTGCTGCCCAACAGGCTGCAGCCACGCTACCTTTGGCTCACTCTTGATTTCATAACCGTGCTCACCCTAAATTTGTTTGTGCGTGAGCCCTAATTGCTGTTTCCATGTGCCTTTAATCATTTTAGCAAGCCTTGTGCACTCGATGTACTTTTAACAGGCAATAATTGCTGCATAATTGCAGCACTTTGCTAATTGTTTTTGTAGTTGAGTGGGAGTGTGTTTATTCCCCGTGAGCCTACAAGGTTACGTGAACCTGCGTGAATGCGCAAGAACGCTGTGCGTTGTTGGCGTTCTGGAGCTTGTTTTCTCTGCAGAGAGCCCTGGAACAGAACGATCACTCGGCAAAGAAACCGAGTGAGGCAGCCTGTGGGGGTGTGAGCACTTCACAGAGCCGAGTGCTCCACCATTAGTTGTTTCTGTAATGATAAAATCAGACCATCTACAGCTATGAAATACATTCCTTTATGCACATCGTGTGGGAAATGATGGATTTAGGGAAACAAATACCTCAGGTAACTTCTAAATCTATGGACTGTTTGGAAAAATAAACTCAAGTAAACGCTGGGGGAAAAAAAACATGATGTCATATTGATTTTGTAAAACCGAGGCTCAAAACGGTTGATTAAAGCATTTCTATTTACTAAATCCCAGAATAATGAGAGATTTTTATTGTCTTTCTTCAAATTCAAAAGTATGCACCTAATTTGTATGGATTGCTTTTTTTAAAGTGCGTGGCTTTGGTCAAACATGTTTACACATACTTCTACAATGTTCTTACTGATGAAACTGTGTCTTTCCCAAAATATTTAAATTGCAACGTAATCTTATGGGCGCCGATTTCCGAATTTGAAAAAAGTAATAAAAAAATAAAATAAGGACACTCTGAATAAATAGCATGACATGTCAGTCGACTGTATAAAATGTATTAGAAAGTTTTCTCTGTTGATTCGCAGAAGTTTAAAATCTCAAACCTGAAAGGACTGACCTGTAGAAATGATGGATGTTCTGTTTACTACTCTAACGTCAGGCTTCTCACACATGCCTAAAAACCAAACCAAATTAGGTAACAAACAAAACTTTTTATAAAGCAATAACTGGCAACTGAAATTTTCCGAATCGGTTAAACTGGTTAGCTAAAAGCGTCCTGAAAGGACTAGGCTCATGCTTCATTTTATTTGAAATCTGAATCAGTTCAAGATGGCTGCAAGCAGAAGCAGGCGTCCAAATTGGTCATTCTCTCGCCGCTGGTCTGCTAGAGAATATCGCACCTGATTTATCATGGCGACAAATAGGGATACCTGTTCAGTTCTGTGTGGGTTCATGTGTGAATCTTAACCCTGGGGTCACCTTAAAAGCTGAAATCAGTTGCGGTAAAAGAAAACATAAAGTTATTATCGCCTTTAGCTCAAGTCATCATATTTTAAGTCATAATACACAGCTCCGTTTTTTACATTATGTCAACTGTTCCATAAAAACTATGATTATCTGGGCTTTGCATACGACATGTTTAATAAAAAGAAATAGCTTTAGATTGTACTTGTTTTCATTGGTAACTGAGAACAGACAAAAATGTCTTACTAGATTTTTCAAGTCCACGTCGTCCACAATGTGTTCAAGCTCCTGCGTCCTGCGTTGCAGGAAAGCACTCTGAGCCCAGGGTCGAGTAGCTGGACGCTCGATCTCAGTAGAAACGATTCCTGAAAGATGAAAAATATCCCCCAAAAGTAAGGGGGTAGAAAAAAAAAAGATTCTGCATGGGCTTAAATCGTTAGGGCTTCCATTTGCTCCAATTCAACCATTAAAGAGTTCCATAACAAGGCTAAAGGGATGAAACTATGTTTACCCATTTCCCTGTGTATGGTGCCTGGGTGTCCCACGTGTGTGATGGGTTTCTTTAGGCCTCGCTCGGTCTGAGTCAGTGTGGTCGCGATACCGGTCAGTTCATCGCCGAGACGCAGCGGGAGGCTCCAAAACTCGCCGCCCACAGTGTACCCCTTCCAAAGAGAAAGAGACGCAGGCGTGAAGAAAGTGAAGGGATGGAAACCTGGCAGGCCGGTAAAATCAAACGCGTCATACGTATCCAGAGTAGGCGAGCGGCATGACTTGATTTAGAATTTCCTTCTGCTCCTTTGTCTCTCTCAAATGCTTGTCCTGATTCATCAGCAGGTTTTCCACAGGCCAGTTGAGCGAGTCTTACAAGAGCAAATATACAGACTTCACTTTCCTCGTCTTTCCAGTGGAGAAACAAAGGTACAACGACCGACGCAAAGTTCTCAAGAACCTCACCAGACAATTCTTTCTGCTTCCGTCTGCGATATGTCATGTGTTTATCCCAGTTCTGAAGCGCATTGCTCTGGTGTGAAATCTCTCCATCGCTGCTGTCTGTGCGAGGCTCCATGTTGGCTTCAGATGCGGGATCTCTCAAAGGCTTCGGAAAGTGCTTTAACAGCTTGTTTGGAGGGGGAGAAAAGAAGAAAATCCAGAGGATATGTAGTTAAACAAATGCAAAAAAAATAATAAAATAAAATAATAATAATAATAATAAAAGTGTTCTGAAGTTACATGTTTCTCCCCCCTGGCCTCCAAATACGTTTGAAAATCATCTAAGCTGCCAAGGATGCAGTGCGGAAGAATCATCCCATGCTCGTCAAATCGAAGGTATTCTGCAGAAGAACAGAATTAAGGGGGGAAAATAACTATACCTTAGAGCCTAAAAATATGGGCTTCAACATCCACAGATAGCTGGATCAATATTTTAACTAGAACATCTTTTGCTGGAGTAAAGTAAAAAGAACCTGAGATGTCCAAGTGCGGAGACCCTTTCGCTGGAGGAGCCGCTTCCGTGGCATTTCCGTCTCCGTTTAGCACTTCTCCTCGCTCTGGGTTTGGATGACTTTTTGGAGGCCTTGGTTTGAGAAGCTGCAATCACATAACAACTTAGGTCGCTAAACCGTAAGACTGTTTGAAAGTACTAGAAGGTACTGCTGAAATCCACCTGCTCGTTGCATTGCGGACAAGAAGACCTGGAATTCCCGGCTGTATTCGTGGCGTCTGGATCACTTGATCTGGACGATTCTTCCTGCATTTTTAACTTCTGGAATAAATCGAAGAACAATTGAAATTCGTGTTCATAATTTAAATAATACCTTCTGTAGCTATTTCCTCGATGTTTACCCCCACATAACTCATACAAGACCTTGAAAAGAATTCATAAACTTCTTTTTAGCGTTTCCCTTTCAATATGTGTTATTGAAAGTGCACAATTGGGAAGCAATTTAACCTCATTATAAATCCGTAGAAATCCAACTATTCTGCGAAGGCCTCAGAGGTTCACAGAGAACATTAGAGGGCAAAAAGCGTCTTTAAATATCAAAAAGCAGACAGGTCAGGGAGGAAGTTGCAGCGATTTAAAGCAATGGTGGATTATAGTACAATGTTCCAAGCCCACGGAGCACTGCTCATCTGAAAATGAAATGAGAATGGAACAAGTGCAAACTTACCAACACATAACCACCTGCCTAAACTGATAGGCCGGGCCAGGCGAGCATGCTTTCTCATGAATCAGAATTAGCATATTCACTTTTAAAAGTTGCTACAGGGGGCAGTAGCAGATGGGCCAGATTTTTGTCGGGGTCCCAAAGATTTTTTTTTTATTTTTTTTCTGTTAAATATTCAAGTCATTGAAAATTATGAAGCTACACTTGATTTCTTTGGGAAAAACATGGAGTTACTGCTTCGGAGATGTTTAAAACATACACTGCATCAATTCATACCTGCTGATGTACAGGATAACATGTTAATCAAACTAGTAAAATAATTTTTCCATAGTAGACTGGGCACCAAAACTGGCTCCAGCCCTAGGCCCAATACCCTTGTAAGTCCCAGACCTGTATACCAAAGATATTTCCAAAGCCATCAGAACTTTTGCCAGAGCTTCTTATTTTTGTGCCTGATTTTCTCTCAGCTTGTGTAGGCTGGCTTTGTCTCAAAACGAAAATCTTGTTGTGATATTACATAATCACAAACTTACATAATTAACAAACGCTTCTGACACTGACCCAGTTTCAAGCGAACATCTTTTCTGTTTCTTCTATCGTTACAAGAGTCATTGATTCCCTCTGTAATAATGAACGCCGAGCACTTATTAAATTATAGCAGACAAAAGGGGTCAAACCCAGGCCATCCTTCAAACCAACCTCCCTTTAGCTAACTCAACTTATGTCTATTGGAACTCCAAGCGTCGACACAGCAGTTGAGTACTGCGGAGATTAAACAAAGCAGAACCGAGACTGTAAAACGAGGAGCTGGTGCTGACCGGACCTACCGAAAGGTCCCGGCTCTGTTCTGCTCGGTGACTCCGCTGCAGCTGAAGTTCAGAGGTTTACCTTGTACAGTCAGCGCGGCGGTTAGCCTTGCTTAGCTACAGGTAGCTTACAGCGTTGCTATGACGACAGGCAGCAACTTCCTTTTTTTTCCTCTCTTTTTTCCCCCTCTGTGTTTGTCTGTTTCTTTGTAATGGAACAACTATTTTGCCATTTAAAAAAAAGTTTTTATTATTGTTGTTTTATTTAATTTCGGATAAAACAGCACTGTGAATTATGAAAGGTATAAAATTTTTAAGTAAAATGTATTTTAATTATTTTAATATTTTAATAATATTTTAATATATTTTATTTACGAATTTCAACATTTTATTTTGGGGTTATTTTAATTCCATAAATTGACAACATAATTACAATCTAAATTGTATCCTTATAAAAGAGTGAATATACACAAATTCCATGGATTAAGTATTATATATTCATTAGAATGCGACAGATTAAAAAAACACCAACAGACAAAGGGAAATATAATGTTATGGGGAAATTTTAGCATTTCAAAGATCAAAATCAAAATAATATAAATAACATAATCACAAAATAACAAAGTAAGGTAACACAAGCATTTTTTCCCAACTCAATTTCCTTCAAAATAAAACTTTTGAAACTTTAACAAAAAATGCGTGTGTGTGTGTGTGTGTGTGTGTGTGTGTACGCGCGCGCGTGTGTCAGGTGAATTTCTACTTTTACTCAATTTTACTCAACTTTACTTCATAATAAAGTATACTCAAGCAAAAGTAAAAATGTAAAAAATACTTCTAAATGTACGTTTTTTGGGTAAAATGTTGCTCAAGTAAATGCAAGCTAACCGAACTGTTATTTTTATTATTATATATTTTTTTCTTTTTACAGAAAGCTTAACGTTAGAAACAAGACAATTCTTTCAGTACAGAGCATTCACGCTGTGTCCTGCTCCCTGCTCAGCGCTATCCTTTTTTTTTTTTTTTCTGTCAGCATGACGCGGTCGAATCCCTCCCGGGGCTGAGGGGCGAGTATATAAAGGGAGCTGACATCAGCAAACACACAGAGAGCTGAGGAATCTCAGCCTCATCTGTGATTCTATCCGCTTTTCGGCTGCGCAAAAAAAAAAAGAAAAAAAAGAAGAAGCGCCATGGGAAGCATTTCCACTGGAGCCCCGACCGCCTCCGCTACTGTGCGGCACCAGCTCAAATGTGCCGAAAAAGAAACGCGCCTGCAGGAAAACAATGACGAACAGTGCTCTGGTCTCTCCAAGGTCTGGTTGGCGTACAAACACGCGTCGCAGCAGCTGAGTTCGTCCGGAATCAAAGCGGGCTTAGGTCTACTTAAAGTAGCCACGTCTCAGTGGAAACAGGAGAAGAAGACAGGCGGCGCAAAGAGCAGCCATCCCGCCAAGAGATCCTCGCTGGATCAGCTGACAGCTTTAGTCTTTCCCGGCCCGACCCGTCGCAGCGGTCTGGAGCACCGACAGGACCCGCTTTACCTCACCAAGCCGCAGAACTGTAAACGCATCGTAGTTCTCGGTGCGCCACGGGTTGGTAAGACGGCCATCCTCAGAAGATACCTCCGGGACGGGTTTGTGGAGGAGTACAGTCCGACCTCTGAGGATTTCCTTAGGAAGTTGTTTTGCATCCGCGGGGAGACCTACCAAATAGACATCCTGGACGCTTCCAGGGAGAGGGATTTCCCGGCCAAGCGGCGTCTCTCCATTCTCACTGGTGCGCATTGTCTCAGTACGCAAAAGTAGCTTAAACAATGACAGATTAGGGTGAATGTTACAACTGCATGCGCAATTTGTTATCTGCACGATGCGTTAAAATTAACTTAAACAAGTTCGAATTGCTTATTTTTTATTTTGTCATTTCTACAGGAGATATTTTCCTACTCGTCTTCAGCCTCGACGACAAGAGCTCTTTCGAGGAGGTGTGCAACCTGCGAGAGGAGATTTTGGCCGCTAAATCCAAACTCACCAAGTCCTCGGTGCCGGGGCACTGCGCACAGCCGCGGGTCCCGCTTGTGGTCTGCGCCAACAAAGCGGACCTTGACTCCCAGAGAGGGATTTCACGCGCAGAAGTGCTCAAAGCACTCGGGGGTGACTGCACGTACTTTGAAACATCTGCGAAGGACAGCACCAACCTCGACAAAGTCTTTGAGACTCTGGCGAAGCGGGGCGGCCTCCCGACGGAAACGGGTCCGTTTCAGCACCGCAAAGTGTCCCTCCGCTCGTACCAGGCCATGCGGACGGACCGGGCGGCGTGGAAGGGAGGAAGGGTGGCGAGGCGAGATGACCCCTGCGGCACCCTGTACCCGCTGGCCCGTCGACCGAGCTTCACCACTGATCTTAGGCAGATCCTTGGGCCACGTAAGGGGACAAAACCGGGCCAAGGACTGGAGAAATGTCAAATTCAGTAACGGACTGAGAGCGATTGAAACAACGCATGAGCACTTTTATTCTCGAAGAAATGTCAATAAATCATTTGACTTTGATTTTTAAAATAAATATATCAATTATTTTTTAATAAAATAAAGCGTGTTTATTATCTTTTGACAAAGACATCTATCTATCTATCTATCTATCTATCTATCTATCTATCTATCTATCTATCTATCTATCTATCTATCTATCTATCTATCTATCTATCTATCTATCTTAAAGGACACTGTGGGAGGATGTTGACTCAGGAACTTGGTACCTTGGTTTACATAACCTGCTTTCAAAAATCTATTAGGCTGCAACTCTGTTTCCCACCTACTTGTTTTTTCCTCTTCCTGTGTGTGTGTGTGTGTGTGTGTGTGTGTGTGTGTGTGTGTGTTTGTTTTGAGTGCGTAATAACTGAATCGTGATTGCCAGAAGTCCCACACACCCTTAGCACTCACATAAAAGCAGGGTTTTCCAGCTATACCTACTAATTCTCAGATCTGACAGGAGACCCCAGGAATACATTTGTTTAGATTTGGTTTCCTTCATCTTTTCATTTATTTATTTAATTTAATTAATTAATTTATTTATTTGCAAGGAAACCTTCAAAAAAGGATACTTGGTATGTAAAATTACAACAGGGAAATAAGGAGAAAAATTAGATCCCAATATAGAGAAACATTTCATAAAGGCATCAATAGGGTTATTTGTAATTGTGGATAAAAGTTCTGTTTTTGTCAGAGGGTCAAAGGATGTGTTTCCATGGGTACTGCTTTGGACTCCTCTTAGTAACCGCTAATAAATCTCCAATGTTCAATATTCACAGAGCTTCTCGTATCACTAAAGCACCGGTCACTCCTTTTCATCTCAGGTTAATATTTGCTGGAGAAATAAAATCTGAATCGCTTCTGCTTTGTCAACTGAAAAAAAAAAACAAACGAGATGAAATAATGCTCAAATAATCTAACTTAATAATTACAGCACAGTATTACTGCCTGGGTGCCATTAGGCTTTCACACAAATGAAAATTGGGTATTGTTATGAAGGTGTGAGTCATCACTTCTGAAAGGCTCAGAGCAATGTTAGAAATAAGGTTAGAGAGATGCTGAGAGATGATTGGAAACACACCAATAAAACCCACTATTTGGCCAGAGAGAACAGCTAACAGAAGGTTATTATTGAAGTGCAGATTCTGACCATATCCTTCAGAGGGCTTGGGCAGCAAATGCATCATCTTTGCAGCCACTCATTCTTAGTCTTCACACGCAGCCTCGTCTGAGTCAAGCACAGCACAGCTCAGCTCATAAGCCTGTGTGGATGTTAGATCTGTACGGTCGTCACTTCCACTGTCTATATCAGGCTAGATATGTTCATATTTAGGATGTTCATGCATATAAAAAGGAGGAGGAACAAGTTACTGCGGTTGGAAACTCTCAGCGCTTATTTTCAGATTAGTAATGTAGGATCTCATGCAAATGTAGGTTGAAATAAATTCCCTTTTAACTCTGGTGCTGAATGTATGAAACGAGCACAGCGTGAGTAATAATTCAGCACTTTTTAGGGGGAGATTTGCAAAGCGATCAAGACGGTGCTCAGTGACAATCCTCTCACCTGTGAAGGAGAAAAAGGACAGGAGGGAATGTTCAGTGGTTTAAAGCAGAGTCATGTTTGTATTTAATTTATAAAATGGTTCTGGAGTTGTTCAGAATATGCTGATGTTATTTTTGTAATTATTTTATTTGTTTGAAACAGGGACGATGTACAATAAACACTAAGCTCAAGAGGAAAGATGGACTGTACCAGGTTGTATCTCTGGTGATAATTTTCACCTGGAGTCCCCAACCCAGCTGGGTGTTTTTATTTATTTATTTTTTAAATAAGAAATGCATAAAAGCAGCCAGACACTATTCAGTAAATATAATTCACAATTAAAAAGCCATCAGATATAAAGTCCAACAACACTGATACAAAACTCCTATGATCCATACTGAGCAGGACATCACTTTTACCAACACTTCCAATATGTGGTTTAATGCCCATGGATGGACAAATACACTTAACTTAAGCCCTCCAGACATACTTTGCAATATATTATCAATAGGAAGATAATCACCTCCATGACATCTTGAAGTATCCATATAAAAGCAGTCCTGACTGTGGCATTAAATGTATTGCACATGGACATGTTTTATACTTGGTCAACATTTCTGTATTGAAAACTGAGTTTTGGTTTTTTCATTAGTTGGAGGCTACAACCATTAAAACTAATAAAAGTTCTGTTGGTAATATACTATATCTTTCTCTTTGTGTAAGTAATATGCATTTGACTTAAAATTTTATTTACCGAAATAAATGAACTTTTTGAAAAAGTTCAAGCCCATAACGATGTACCAGGACATAAACTGCAAGGCTAAGATCAATAATTAATCATAGCTTTTTCTTTTTTTTTTCTGCCTCTGGAACAAACAAGTTTGAGATTTCTTCTCTACAGCAAGGTGCCACGTGCGTAAAGTTCAAATTACAGAAAACTGCAGCCATTTTCACTTCATTGAAGCCCAAACAGCCGTGCTGCACGTGCAGCGGCCCCCTCTTTGTCTGAGCAATCACTGACAGCACATTCATAGGAAAGCACTTGAACAGATGCTCCAGCCTCTGCCTACACGTGAAGGGGATTCACATTCCTGTTGTCTTCTCTTTATCCTTGAAACACAAACACACACACACATACACACACACACAGCCTTACCCTAAACCCAGCCATCACCAGTACATGCCTAACTCTAAACCTAGTTTAAACTTAACTTAACTCAACCTTAGTCCTAACCTCTAACCTCATCACAGCTCTTCAACATATGGGCCCCAGACTTTGAATCCCATAAGGACCAGTGGGTCCCATAAGGACTTAAGCCCTCCAACTAATGAAAATTCAGTTTTCTTTGCCACTCCAAGAAATGATGCATCATGGTACATAGTTTCACCTAGAGAGCTGAAGACATGCCTTAATACAAATAGGATTGATTGTCATTTATACCTACTTATTTTGTGTTTTTAGTCTTTTACAGACAGTTATCTCTTTAAAGTCAAACAAAAAATATACATATAATTTTATCTTGAAAAGGAGGGAAAGGTTGCTAAAGATAATTTTATGAACCACACATCTGATATTTTTTTTCCATCTCATGTTAGTAATTTCCTCTAACATTCAGGTTTTGTCCAAAAGCAGAATAAAAAAACTCCACTTCTGTTGAATTTCACATCCACTTTTCAGTCGTGCAAAGAGCACATATAAGCTTAAAGAGTCTCCACAGTGACTCATGTAACCTTTCAATCAAGGCAAGGACATTTATTTATGTTTTTTCAGCTAGGGTACAAGCAGAGTGAAACTGAACAGAAAATAAACCCTGTTTCTCTATCTGGTTTGGTTGTCATCAAGACTTTTCAGGAGCTTCCATGAATTCAACCATAAGGTGGAAACGTCAGCAAGACGGCACCTTCTGTGTTTAACGCCGTGTTTGTTGACAGACCAACAATCAGCCAGTAATTCACAGGAGCTCAGTGAGATCAGGCTGCAGAGATAAAATCTGGGCTGCAATGCTGTCACGCAACTGCAGATGTGCTCAGAAGTTTAAATACGACTGCAGTATTTCTTTTTGTTTTTGGTTGTTTTTAATTTTTTTTTAACAGACTAGTGCTAATGCAAAACATTTCTTCAATTAGTTATTGGTTGCATTCATCTATTTGTCAAAGAATGACTGCCCCGAACCATTATAACAACAGAAACAAACCAAATGACCCTGATCATAGCTCTGTTTTTAATGTTTTAATCTAAAGATTCAGTTCCTGTAAAATGTTGTCTTCATGTACTGCATGTTTGAGACCTCCCCAAAGTGTTTCAGTGATATTTAGGTCAGGAGACAGAGATAGTCACTCCAAAACCCTCACTTTTTCCTGCTATCACAAGTATTAACATTTTAAAAATTAATTTTCACCTAACAAATAACAAAAACCTTCCTTTGTCCATTTGTAAAACAGTTTCACTATGAACCTCTTTCTGCATCAGAATATTCTTGGATTTTACATACATGATAGAAGAGATTTGAACCAGTTTCAGCATTATTTCAAATACACAAAAAAACAGTCAACATATTCCACACTTTCATTTTTTTTTTAAGAAATGTTAAAGAAAGATGCAGGCAAAATAAAAATACAAATAAAAAACGACGAGCAAATGGGCTTAAAAGTTGCTGTGCTTTTTCAAGACCACTAGAGGGAAATGCGTGCTCACAAAGTTGCATGCTGGAGCTGGTGGAGGCTTTTCTGTTTCCTCACGAGTTAAAATGTCCGGTTTCTTCTTTTGCAAAACTTTGCGCATATTGCAGGGAATATCTACTAGCAGCTCTGTTGCAGTGAACCAGAACACAGTGAAATTAATTATTGTCCCGCAGTGAAATAATTTGGGAAGAAAATAGGAGGAGAAAGGTAAAGAGTAATACCCAACCTAAATAGACTGATACAGTAGTCTTGTGGAAAAAAAGTATGTATCCAAATTTCTCCTCAAACCATAATTTAGGACAAGGCTGCCTCAACGGACCAGGAAGAATACCAGCGTGAGATGACTCTCACGTAGGGTCTTCAGGAAGCTTTACTTAGAAAAACAGAAAATATAGTGTTTACTCAGGTTTTCATATGTAAATCACTGAAACTAATTGCTGCACCATTCTCAGATAAAACTAAAGTTTTAATTGAGAAGCAGCACAATTGTAGAGACTAAGATTTCTTGTCTTCATCTGGGGTATATAAGCACGGCAGTGACGTGGAACGATAAGTTTCAGTTTTGCTTTCGCGAGATCGTGCACGTTTAGTTAACAGGTTTTCGTTTCTCCTTGCTTTAGTTTGGGACATTTCAGATCCGAAATCACTGAAGCCTGTCGTGGTATGCTATATGACATTATCAGCTTTTTATTCATCTGTGTTAAATAGACTGAATGGTAGGTTGGAGCATATTTTGATGTCTTATTTATGGTGGAGGGAAACTGATAAGGAACAAATATTGTGCGAGGGACCGGATGAGAAGACCCAAGAAAGTTGGGGAAGTAAAGCAAAAAAATCAAAAATATTTTACTGTTTTTCTGCAGCTATTCACATTGTAGTAAAGTAACGGGGTCTGTAGAAGAGGGTTTAGTATTTATCTTGGTGAACTGGAACACAGAGGCAGCAACTGTATTAGATTTGGATTACAATAATTAACCTGCATATTTGTCTAAATGTGCGTTTTTGTCAAGAAAAGTAGATATTTTGTTTTGTCTTTTCTTTACACAAGCCCTCTTTCTTTTGTCATTGCCTCCTCTCCTTTTTCTGCTAATCCTTTTTCTAATTCTCTGTGTGCATCTTTATGTTGATGAAGAGATCTGCCTTCTATGTCCAGCTTCTCTACTATTGGCCTATTCAGCTTTGGAACCAACGTCACTGCGTCAGACGTTGTGGGGCGTTTATGTTTCTTGCAGTTGCTCGGTGTTTGTAAGGACAAGGAAAAACTAAATATATATGATTTTATTTCTTATTATGTTACTTTTAGTCCGCCATATTTTACCTTTTAATGTATTTCATAAAATTTGCTCTTTCCTACCTTTTCCTCTCTGCATTTATACAAGACTTGAATCCAAAGGCAAACATTTTACTTTCTTAATATATAAGATCATGTAAAACAGATAGAAAAATTAAATATTGCTTTAGCAGAGCATTAACACCAACAAACACGATAAACTGTTTCAGTTTCCCAGCCAAGAGTACAGCCCATGATGTGGGCAAAAAACTTTGTTTTTTCAATGCAGGCCTGAAGAGCGATTTGAAATGTCAAGGTTCAAAGGTCTAATTAATCACAGTTTAATTAGACCTTGTGTTTTGTGTTTTGACAGAAACTTGTGATCCTGTGATGTTGGACGGGAAGGCTTGGAACCGAGCTTGGTTCCACCTTTTGGTGTTCGCATTATGTGGACTCATGGCTCACTGCCGGTCTCAAAGCAAAGGTGAGATTGAAATAACACACTGTGTTTAACCTGAACAGAATGAAGCAGGATTATAATACACAGTAAGAGACAAACAATAAAACAAATCTTTTTACAACACAAATAAGTTAGGTTGTATTAACACTGGGAAATCCATTGGTCCACTTGTTTGGTCTGGACCCAAAGCAGACTTTAATGAACAGGTCCTTTGTCAACAAACCCACACAGCATTGATTCTGGGGCAGGGCAGAGAACTTGTACGACAAACGTTCGCTTAAATGCTGCGGAGGTCAAGACTGTTCAACAGAAACCCACTTAATACTTTTTGATCTACAAAAGCATTTGCACCTTCATCAAAGGAATGCAAAATTGCTTTTTTTGTTGTGAAGTGACACAATGATTTAAAGATTGAACAAGTAGCTTTGAGCATTTCTGCTCTGAGACATGCACCACAGTCACTGAAAAAACTATAATACCTCAAAGGAAAGGCATCGACATAACAAACAGCAAAGATAGTTGACACCAAACACCTTTATGTTACCATCATAGTAGCATCACAGTGGATTCACTTTGTGTATTGATGTATGTTACCCTGCAACTTTGGATGGCTGAGGGTAATGTATAAGATGATCTTCCCTCAACGTGTGATGCTGTGGTATGAGAAAGGCGAGACACACGTTGAGCTTCCTTCACATTCAACCGGAAGATTTATTCTTCTTGTGTGGTCAATCCTCTCTATGCCACCAATCCGACAGCGCCCCTAGCGGCTGTGTGTGTGGAATTGCATGGACTAACAAAAACGACACGAAAGAACTTATTACAAAGAGAAATTAAGGAAAGAAAATGAAAAATTATGTTGGGGTGCCTTTTTTCTTAATTATTGTTTTTAATTTACTAATAACTTGCTTTTCACCCCTCTACATGTACACTAGTCTTCGAAAAAATATGTGAAGATGTTTTGTTCATATTCATTGGTAAAAAAGTATCTTGTAACACTGACAACTGGAGAATTTACTGAAATTTTTCTCAGGCTTTTCAAAGCAGCGGACTCTCTTTTTGGTTGGAAAAACTGGCTCTGGAAAGAGTGCATCAGGAAACACCATCTTGGGCCACTCAGCATTTAGAGAAGACGCCTCGGC
>NW_006800413.1:230951-233163 GCF_000485575.1 Poecilia formosa
CTGCTTCTTACACCATAGTCCTGTTCACTCATGCTGACTTGCTGAGAGGTAAATCTGTTGAGGACTATGTGGCAGAAAGCAAAGAACTACAAACTCTAATAGACAGGTGTGGAGGAAGATACCACTCGTTAATCAATGGGCAGAGTTCAGACAGACAACAGGTCACAGAACTTCTGGATAAAATAGAAGAAATGGTTCAAAGAAATGGGGGAGACCATTACACCAATAGTATGTACAAAAAAGCCCAGAGGGAACTGGAGGAGGAGGAGTTAAGGGCGTGGTGGGAGGAAGAAGAGAGAAAAGAGAGGAAAAGGTGTAAACATGAATATGAAGGAGAGCGACAGAGGGATAGAGAGAAGAGGGAGAGAGATGAAAAGTTCCGTTTTTGGTGTAAATTATTAAGTCATACTGCCAAAGTATTGATGATGACAAACTATTTCTACCTTGTGAAAATAGGAGGTGGTATTGGTTTCCTCGTTGCTGACTGTGAACTCATAGGCTATGTATTTTCTTAAAGCAGCAGAAAATGTGTCTAAATGAACCAATATATACCGTTGATCACAACAGTGAGTGAACTGTTTAGCAGTAATCGAGCTGGTAGACGACGATATCTAATTTACAGAATACAGACACATAAAATCCACCCCTTGGATGTCTATTGTCAATACGAACAATTCAGGCTCTGTGTTTTGGGTTTCTCCTTCTTAGTTGTTTATTTTTTTAAATTCATATTATTTTGTGCATATGAAAACAGTTGTCATCAATGAAAGTTAATGAACAGTTAGTTATCCAGACACAACTCATGCACAGTTTATGCTCTTCTGCAGAGACTGAAACATGTTCACCAGTTTAGTGACAAGTTTGGCACATCTCTGACTGAGATGAAAAACTGTTTATTTATTATTTATTAATTTTTGTAAAAAAATCTGACCACTGTCGTAATCTTTTGCTGTCGTCTCTGTGAGTAATTGATAAGATTATAACATTTCATGTGAGAAATTTTACACATGAAAGCTGGAAATAATATTACATCTGTATCAAGTGGATTCCTAAAAATGGGGGTGGTTTTCTGCTTAGCAACAACTTTCAAAAACAAAAACAATGCACTAAAAAAATGTTACTCTAACAGAATATAATTAAGAGCAAATAATGCTGGTCCACAGTTAGAAGTGACTGTATATAACTATTCCATATAGTTACTTTGGTTCAGAGTTTAAAGATTATATTTTGAGGTAAAATATGTTTGGGGTATTCAGGTGGTTTTCTTTTATCTTTCTGTTCAAAGAAATTTACTTGCTATCTTAACATGACCTAAAATGTGTCAGGATGGAAGGTGGTTGGTTTAAAATGTTTATAGTATACTATTTTCTTTCAATGCATTTGTTTCTTTCCATTTTATGGTTTTAATCTAAACTGGAGAGACAGTTTCTTTGTAATAAAAATCTGACATGATTGGTGTCAGTTTGGTTGCAATGTTTGTGGAATTCAGAATCTTTTTGTTTTAAGACGTTCTCATTTGAATTTGCTTCTTCCTACATTTCCTACACAATTAAACATTTTCTTTCTTCCAGATTTAATTTATTTAAATATATTATGTTCACTATCTGTTTTTATTTTATTACTAAACATTGAACATCTGTATGTATCTGTATAAAGAGGAATAATTGACTCAAATATTGTGCAACAGTAAATCTGTTTTGGCTATCGATTATTGCATAGAGCAGTGATTAATAAACTATTTCATTATCTAAAATTCACCATGCTGGGGCACCAACTGGCAAAAATCACTCTCAGGTATTATAAATACCTGCGTGATTAACTCTAGATTTTAAAGTAATAATAGATGAAGGCATGAATCCAGCACTGGTGTTCTTTGAACACCAAGACGCAACACATGTATGAAATAAACACAGACAACATCTCTCTACTATATGAGTTTAGTAATAAAAATAATTTAACCTTACAATCAACAAACTCACTAGGTACACACAACTAAACTATTTGGTATTGTAAATAACAATTTTCACAATGCAAAGCAGAGGTTGAAAATAGACTATATCTATATATATATCTATATATCTATATATATATATATATATATAAAATTCCCTTCCTCACCCTCCGCGGGTGGTCTCTCTCTTTCATCCTCTGAGCTCAGGTCCTCTACCAGAGGCCTGGGAGCTTGAGGGTTCCTCCAGTATCTTAGCTGTGC
>NW_006800413.1:233846-236230 GCF_000485575.1 Poecilia formosa
GGCACAGCTAAGATACTGGAGGAACCCTCAAGCTCCCAGGCCTCTGGTAGAGGACCTGAGCTCAGAGGATGAAAGAGAGAGACCACCCGCGGAGGGTGAGAAGGGATTTTTATTTTATTTTTTTTAATATATCAGCTAAATTTTTCTGCTGCTGCGCCATTCTCCGATAAAACTCAAGTTTTGTTTGAGAAGCTGGAAACCGAGTTTTCTTGTCATTGTCTGACCCAAATAAGCACGGTAGTAATGTGAAATGTTAAGTTTCAGTTTTGCTTTCGCGACATCGCGCATGTCTGGTTTTCATTTCTCTCTGATTTACTCCGGGACTTTTCAGCGATCCGAAGCCACTGAAGCTTGTCGTGGTATGCTATGATATTATCAGCTTTTTATTCATAATAGTAGGTTGGAGCATATTTTGATGTCTTGTTTATGGTGGAGGAAAACTGATAAGGGACCAATATTGTGCGAGGGAAGAGACTGAAGAAGAAGACAGAAGAAAGTTTAGGAAATCAATGACGGTTTTTCTGCAGCTAGTCAACATTTACACTGTAGTCAAGTAACGGTGTCTGTAGAAGAGGGTTTAGTATTTATCTTGGTGAACTGCAGCAACTGTATTAAATCTGGATTTTAGTTTTGTACACCTGAGCAAGAATGCAAACATCCAGAAAACTTAATGAGTTTGTTGACTGAAGTATTTAACTTTAAGGTTATATTATTTTTGTTACTAAACTCATATATTGGAGAGATGTTGTCTGTTTATTACACGTGTTGTCTTACTGTTCAGTGAACACCAGTGCTGGATTGTTTCAGTTTCCCAGTACAGCCTGTGATGTGTCCTTTTTTATGCAGGCCTGAAGAGCGTTTTTTGCTATGTCATCAGTTTTCAAAGGCTCAATTAAATTGTGATTGTGTTCAATTTACAGTTTTATATAACTGTGTTTTGACAGAAACTTGTGATCCTGTGATGTTGGATGGGAAGGCTTGGAACCGTGCTTGGTTCCACCTTTTGGTGTTTGCATTATGTGGACTCATGGCTCTCTGCCAGTCTCAAAGCTCAGGTGAGATTAAAATAACACACTGTGTTTAAACTGAACAAAATAAAGCAGGATTATAATACACAGTAATAGACAAATGATTCAACTAGTTGTTTAAAATAATCTCTAAACTCCATTCCTTCGCATGGATAAAAAATAAATAAAAGCTATAAATGTTGCACAGCAATTTTGGAAGTGTTCCATCAACTCCTACAGAGTTAAATTCAACACTTTGAAAGTGTCTATATTGGTCCACTATGGATGGTGTAGAAGTTACACTTTTGAAAGTATTATTTGTGATAGTGTTGAATCAACACTCAGTAGTTGAAATCTACCCAACAATTAGTGTATATTGTCAAAAGTTAACACTATGAACGTGTTAATGTAACACAACGGTGTAAAGTATATATTAACATAGAAATCTGAGTTTTGAAATGCTACTGGCAAGGTTCACTGTGGTGGCGCAGGGGTTAAGCACAACCCACATATGGAGGCTCTAGTTTTCAATGTGGCTGTCGTGAGTTCACTTCCCAGTCTTCCCCTTCTCTCATTACTCACTTTTTTTGTCAATTTACTACCAAACAAAAGCCACTAGAGCAATTAAAACCTAGAGCAATTAAAACCTTTTTTTACCCCAGAAACTATTGGCCATCAATAATCTCCAAATTCATTTTAAGACATTAGATGCTACAAAAACACCAGCACCAGTTGCGGTATGTAATCTACTTTTATTTCAAAACATAAAACAGCACTGACAGCAATATACAACAAAGGTCATACATTCATGGTACTTTGCACTGAAGATGAAGTGTGCTTTGAAAGTTCATTAGAAGCAGCTATGGATGGTCTTGTGATCACTGATGGTGAAGTGTCTTTGGTGCTGCTCTTGTTTTTGCCAACATGAAGGAGGAAGACTTACAGCCTGGAAGGAAAAACAAGAAATATAGCAGAAACATTAGGATAATAAATAAATATTTTAAAAAGTAGTGTGAGCAAAACTAATCAGACTCACCTCTATGTGTGTCTCCATCATATTCATTCAAATTACTCTGCCCACCTGGTGTACAAGATAAAGCATAAAAAAGTCAGAAATAATTTCTAAAACAATTATATTGTGAAAATATGTTTTGGTAGCATATTTCAGAAAGTGTAGCTCATAAACATCCAGTATATTGCTGATACAGATATTGTTTATATACATACCTAAAAAAGCATAGTGTAACACTGACAACTGGAGAAATTTCTGAATTTCTTTTCACAGGCTTTTCAAAGCAGCGGACTCTCTTTTTGGTTGGAAAAACTGGCTCTGGAAAGAGTGCATCAGGAAACACCATCTTGGGCCACTCAGCATTT
>NW_006800413.1:238830-240170 GCF_000485575.1 Poecilia formosa
GGTGTGTTTACTGGTAACCAAGTGCCACAAAGTAAAGAATTAATTTTTATTTTTGCAAAAATAAAAATCAGAAAGCAGCGCACAAACATTATCACAAACATTGCTAATGTAACTACTGCTCACATTAACAGTGGCCTTTTTCCTTAATTTATTTTGTTTATTTATTAACTAGCACACTGTAAACACTAAACTATTCATATACACATTTAAAATACTTTCTGAATGCTTGATGTAAACGCAACATGCAGAAATCGACAGGATGTAGGTGTTTAGAGGAAGTCATTGTAAGACAACATGCTAGTTGTCTCACCCTATGCTAACCCTCCCATACTTGCCAGCAAGGGAGGTCCTCGACATGCAGCTAGTGCTGCATGGGGTGAGCCACCGGAAAATAGTGAAAAAAAGACTTCACTGAGATGTGGCTCACCTTAGCCACCTTCAAAAATGCAATATGAACCTCCAGAAACTTGCTGGTAAGCAGGCGCAGGCAGATGACCCCCCATGGCTGTGATCCAAATGGTGGTAAAAAAAAAAAAAGAAAACCATACAGAGCTACAGGTGGCACGCAAGGACACAGCCACAAAGAAGAATTGCTATTAATTAATTAACCAATTAATTAATTTTATTTATAAGTTACCCTTTCATACTAAAAGCAACTCTAAGAGCTGTACCAACAATTAGCCCTCAGGTTTCTCTGACAAACTGTTCCACAAACAGGAGCCATAATACTGGATGGATAATAAATGACTAAAACTATACGATCACGTAAAAGGTTAAAATAAGATTCATAAATATAAATGTAAAATGACAAAACAAACCCTAATCGATTTCTATTAGCTTTTTCTCTTTTCCTCTGTCTGAGCCTCGCGCGGTGCATCTGACCTCTGACCTCAACTCCTCAAACCTGTCCTCCCATGGACCAGATGATGTCCCTCCTACAAAACCAGCCGATGAAAATGATGAAGATCTGGAGGATCAAGAAGACACAAAAGACCTCCATCACCTGCAGGGGACAACTGTCAGTCTCCTGTTGGGCATTTGGACTGAAAACTGTGTGAGACTGAGCTTTAACAACCTCGGCTGGTCTGCTGTCCAGTATCAGCGTAGAGGAAGAAAAGCTAAATATGCTATGGAGCTGTGAGAGAAGACGACTCTGAACTGTTGACGCTTGTTCCATCTGTGGACAACATGGACATTTCCTGAGGGACGATCTGGACAACCCAAAGATCCAACGCCAAAACCAGTTGGACTGACAGGAACCCAGAGGAGAGAGACGGGGGAGGATTTCACTGCAGCAACGCCGAGACCGAGTGGAGGAGAGGGGCGAAAAGGAAGGAACA
>NW_006800413.1:242104-246914 GCF_000485575.1 Poecilia formosa
AAGAAATGGTTCAAAGAAATGGGGGAGACCATTACACCAATAGTATGTACAAAAAAGCCCAGAGGGAACTGGAGGAGGAGGAGTTAAGGGCGTGGAGGAAGGAATATGAGAGGAGAAAGGCAGAAAATAAAAGGTGTGAAGAGGAGGAACAAAGGGACAGAGAGGAGGAGGAAAATCGTACTTCTTGGTGTAACGGAATAAATATTGGTTCCAAACTAATTGTGTTATTGTCCGGGAATCCCTATGTTATTGCAGCAGATATAGTACTTGATCTTTTTGTAGACAAATGTGAAGTCATAAACTATTTGAAGGACATAACGGGAAAAAAATGAGCCAACATATCACAACGATGCACAACAATGAATGAACTGTTTAATCAGGACACTGGTAGACAACAGTTCCTAATCTATAGAAAACAAGGACATGAAATCAAATCCAGGGACTTTTATTGTCTCTATCTGAATAATTCAGGCTTTGTTTTGACTTTTACCTTGGGTTTTCTTACTATTTTGTGCATGTGAACACTTTATTTTTACATAACACATCACTGCTCTTATAACCTGTAATGCACAGTTGATGCTCTGCTGTAGAGATTTATTTTCCTCACAGAAACACGTTCAACAACTTAGTGACAGGTTTGGCTAATCTCTTTTTGATGATTCTTCACTTAATTGTAAATACGTGCGCAAAAAAAAAAAAAAAAAAAAAAACACGGTTAGGATTGACTGTATGTAACCATTGTGCATGACTTCAGGTCATCAATTTAAGATTATGTTCTTGGTTTTAAATGTTTCCAATGAAGTTTCTTAGTTTTGTCTCAAGGTTTTTTTTTTATTTTTCGTTTTAAGGGTTTAATATGAAAGTTGATTAAGAGGACAATTCCTATGTTTTAAAAATCTGGAGTGGTTGCATCAGTTTTACTGTATTTGATTTAATTCAATGTTTTTTCTTTTAATAAATGCTTACTTGAATATGTTTCGTACATTTTCTTTTCAATTAACCATTTTCTGATTTCATTTAAATTGAATTTGATCCTATAAAGGGGAAACAATACTTAGTGAAGCAAGTATTGACGGCCAAATGAAGCCTCACGAAGCAATGAAGCTTTCCAGTCCTTAGCTTTGCCCAAAGATTCATTACTTGATGCTTCATTTATTACTCACAATAGTGACATCTGCTGCTGGATCAGTTACAGCCTTGTGACTTAGGTCATACTTCAGATTTTAACTTTTTCTAAATGTACCAGCGGTAAATGTCTTGTATCTAATCAGGTAAGCATTATTTCAAAAGAGCAGAAGAAATATTATAAGAAGCGGGGTTTTTTTCTGCTAACGAACTAATAATAATAATAATAATAATAATAATAATAATAATAATAATGAATTTCGGCAAAGATCACCAACTGCACAATTCTTGTTAGTGTAAAATAAGTTATATTTCAAAAAAGAAGAAGAAATCTTATGTCTTTTGAACAATAACAATATCTGTTGCTAACCTGTTGCTAAGAGATGGTGTGTTTACTGGTAACCAAGTGCCACAAAATAAACTTCGGATTTTTACTTTTTCTAAATGTACCAACGGTAAATATCTTGTATCTAATCAGGTAAGCATTATTTCGAAAGAGCTTATGTTTTATAAACTATATAACTTGTAATAACAATTTGGTTTTAAGAGATAAACGTTACTGGTAACGAACTGCCACGAAGTATAAATAGAGATTTTAACTTTTTTTGTTGAATGTGTGTTTTATATAGTTACCACTAATGACAAAAATAATGAACTTTTCTGCAAAATTCACCAAATACACAATTCTTAAGTATAAAATAAGTATTTCAAAAGAACAGAATAAATATTATATTTTTTGAACAAAAAGAATTGTTGCTAATCTGTTAATCTGTTGCTAAGAGATGATCGCGTTTTCTGGTAACCAAATTCCATAAAGTTCCACAAAGTTCCACAAAGTAAACATCTGATTTTCACTTTAGCAAAATTTACCAATTTACCAATCTTGTGTCTAAGCAGATAAGCAGCATTTTTTAAATAAACAATATAACTTATTATTAATTTGGTGTTAAGAGATAAACGGGTTTTTTCTGCTAACGAACTGCCACGAAGTATAAATTGAGATTCTTACTTTGTTGAATATGTTTTATATATTTGCCACTAATGACAAAAAAAGAAATAAGAAAACTTTTCTGCAAAATTCACCAACTGCACAATTCTTGTTAGTGTAAAATAAGTAGTATTTCAAAACAGCAGAAGAAATCTTATGTTTTTTGAACAATAACAATATTTGTTGCTAACCTGTTGCTAAGAGATGGGTGTGTTTACTGGTAACCAAGTGCCACGAAGTAAAGAATTAATTTTTATTTTTGCAAAAATAAAAATCAGAAAGCATTGCACAAACATTATCACAAACATTGCTAATGTAACTACTGCTCACATTAACAGTGGCCTTTTTCCTTAAATTATTTTGTTTATTTATTAACCATGTTTAGCACACTGTAAACACTAAAATATTCATATACACATTTAAAATACTTTCTCAATGCTTGATGTAAACGCAACATGCAGAAATCGACAGGATGTAGGTGTTTAGAGGAAGTCATTGTAAGACAATATGCTAGTTTTAGCCCACATGTCACTGGCTGCATTTAGGCTCATTTAGTCTAATTTCAGCTTGTACACTAATTTTAACATACTGAATGGAGTAAATCCATCTTACTCTACATGCTTGTGACTCTCCACATGTTATTGAGTACATTGTAGCTTACTTTAGCATTGAGGCTAATTTTTAGCACCAGGATGCTGGGTTCCAACTGACCGGCACACTTTGGCAGGCCCCGTTTAAATTTCTTCAGAAATGTTGTAGTTATAACTAACTGTTCTTGATATTGCCTAATGTTTTGTGATAACGAGTATGGACTACAGAACAAAGACTGATAGGTACTTTTTCTCGAACCTATATTAAAGAACCACAGACAACATATATGAATTTTAAGGCAAGGCTTTTGCAAAAGGAGAAATCTCCGCCAACCGCCTCTCCAGGCCGTTCACAGAGAGTTCTGATCTCCTTCCACGCGAGCCCCTGTTTTATTGTCACAAGCAGAACAGCCAAAAGGGGCAGTCAGGAAGAACAACAAAGGTCGTAAAACTTCTAACCTAAACAAACCAGCCAGGTGTGATATCTGATCTACGGTCTGAGCCCAGTTCAGCTCTAGGTCAAACTATCAACTAAGAAAAGGGTAGATAACACAAGAAGAATTTAAGGTCTGAGAACCACAGAGTTTGACTGTCTCACATGAAGATAAACAGACAGTCCTGACCTCCAGGTCAGTACATACACACATAAGGAAGAGAACACTTTAAACTAAAAATCACAATAATACTGATTAACATTAGACTGAATATGAACTAAAGTAATAACAGAATGATAATACCAAAAATCTCTATCAAAGACATAAATATTTACAGAAAGAGAAGTTTAAGCAGAATCGTTGCAAAGGCAGAAATTAGGGAGAAAAAAAACACTATTTATCTTAAACTCCTACAGGGGTCTCAAACTCCAGTCCTCAAGGGCCGCTATCCTGCAGTTTTTAGATGTGGCACAGGTACAAAACACTGGAAGGAAATGGCTTAATTAACTCCACCTTGTGTAGATCAGTTCTCCAGAGCCTTGCTACTGACCTAATTATTCTATTTAGGTGTGGTGCAGCAGAGGCACATCTAAAAGTTGCAGGACAGTGGCCCTCGAGGACTGGAGTTTGAGACCCCTGCAAGAACTGGCTTTAACTCTATTGAGTTAAAGGGATTCTGTTAAAAAGCAGAAACAACTGCTTTAAAAGCAGCCTTAAAATGGTCCTTTCTGTGAGCACCCTTTGTGTCATCCTATATTATTCGGACAGGTTCAGATCTGATATCACTTGCCTTGTTAAATTTCCTGTTCCCAAGTTCTCTGACGGGGCCCAGATAACGAGTCAGATTTCTAAGTTTTAAAATGTTATCAGAAAGGTAGAAAGTTTGCAAATAATTTTCCTTACCCTTTACAGTTATGCAGCACTTTGTGTTGATCTGTAGTAATCATCTTTGCTGTAAAATATCTTGGAATTTGTGGCTGCAGCATTGCAAATGCTAGAAATAGTGATGGGATGTGAGCACTAATGCACATCATGGTGCTTGTTAGAGAGCCCTAAATATTGTATGTTCATGTTATTTCCCTCAGTTACTCAACATGTACTGTTAGAGAAACTCACAGTTTCAGTGTTGGGGTCACATTGTATTTGGGAAACGTTTGATAGTTGTGCACATAAGAAAGAAATAATGTAGTTTACTGCAAGGTGAAACACTAGTTAAAATCAAACCTACTTGAAGATAGTCAGACAAAGTGTATATATATATTTATATTTATAAAAAATCCCTTTTCACCCTTCCGCAGGTGGACTCTTTCATCCTCTGAGCTTGGGTCCTCTACCAGAAGCCTGGGGACCACAGTATCTTGGCTGTGCCTAGAACTGCACATTTCTGGACTGAGATGTCTGATGCTCTTCCTGGGATCGTGTGGTCCCTGCGCTCCTCGGCCCTGTAGGCACAGGATGAATCCTAGCAACCTGCGGCCTCTTTGCCGGAAGTACCAGACACCAGCTGATGGTGTAGACCCGCCGATTTCTGCCAGGATCGGTTTGGTAAATGCCAGGTCGCTGACAAATTAAACTTTGGTCATTAGTGATTTCTTTTCCTCTCGTTGATTGGATGTTTTATTTATAACTGAATCAAGGACAAGTGG
This sequence comes from Poecilia formosa, assembly GCF_000485575.1. NCBI lineage: Eukaryota > Metazoa > Chordata > Actinopteri > Cyprinodontiformes > Poeciliidae > Poecilia > Poecilia formosa. The sequence continues at coordinate 246,888 of NW_006800413.1, forward strand.
TTTATTCTGCACAGATGTTCCTGTACA
>NW_006800413.1:246924-257066 GCF_000485575.1 Poecilia formosa
TGGTATTCTGCTGGTACTTTACTTCCAAATACATTATTTCAAATTCCTCCTTTTAAAGTTTTGTGAAAGATGCAACAGCCCTACATCTGTTTCTACTGTGTAGGACTGATATATATTTGGGGATCAAACTACAAATAATAGTGGAGATTACCAGAGGGCGAGAATTTGGTAGGTGGAGGGGTTAATTATTTTTATCTTAATGTGAGCCGTCAAAGGTTAAGCCCAGTTGTCAGAGACGTTAGTGACGTGGAATGTTAAGTTTCACTTTTGCTTTCATGTTAAAGCGTGAAACAAGTGTTCATGTCTCTTTGCTTTAGTTTGGGACATCTCAGAGATCTGAAGCCTGTTGTGGTATGCTATAAGATATTCTCAGCTTTCTAATTGTTTTTGCTAAATAGACTAAATGGCAGGTGGGAGCATTCTTCATGGTGGAGGAACATAAACAGGGAACTAGTATTATGAATGTGAAGACACTTGGACTGGTTAATCAAATGAAGGAAAGTTGGGATTTTACTGTTTGTCTGCAGCTGGTTACAATTTAAGGTTTAGTCAAAGGGGTTTTGTACATGATTTAGTGGGTGGTAAAAAAAGTGGTGGCAACTGTAATTGATCTCGACAGGTAACCTGCATGTTTTGCCAAGTTGCAATCCTGATTTAACATTTTGTGCATTTGATGAAAACTGTTTTTTCTTAACATTTTAGTAAATATTCATGACTCTAACCAAAAGGCACAAAGTGTAACTTCTTATTGCATAGCATTATTGATATACATAAACCGAGTGGATCTGCTGGATTGCTGTCCCAGTGGTATGCTTAGCAGTAGAAATATTGATTTAGTTTTATACAACCTGAGCAAGAAGATAGACATATGTGATAGACGGTTTCAGTTTCCTAGTCAAGAGTGCAGCCAACGACACTGACAACCTCATAAAAAAATAAATAACGTCTTTTTTTATGCAGACATAAAAATCGTTTTGAAACTTCAACAAGTTTCGAAGATCTAATTAAACTCTCTACTTAAAATGTAAAGTTTTATTTAACTGTTTTGACAGAAGCTGGTGATCCTATGATGTTTTCCCAGAAAGCTTGGAGCCGAGTTTGGCGCCACCTTTTGGTGTTTGCATTATGTGAACTCATGACTCACTGCCAATCTCACAGCACAGGTATGAGACTAAGAGCACACCTTGTTTAACCTGGACAAAATGAAGCAGGATTTTAATGTGTGGTAGGAGACAAACAATAGAACCACACATTTAAAGTGATGTCAAAACTTTATTCCTTAAGTAAGATAACACATCAAAGGAAATTGGAAAAAAAAAACATGGCCTGATCATGATCTTCTTTTGAATTTTGATGTCATAAACATTGATATATCAACAGATACAGAATTATCAATCTAACTAGAAGCACTGTACATCAAAAATATTCTTTAATTGTGAAAATATGTTTTTAAAAAAGCTTGTAGATTTTATGGGTTAATTACATGCATTGTGAAACATTTCCAGCCTTCATTACTTGAAATGTGTACACTGCAAAAACACAAAGCCTTACCAAGTATTTTTAGTCTCATTTTTAGTGCAGACATCTCATTACACTTGAAATAAGTCAAAACTAACATACAAGTATCTCTTCAGAAAGACATGGGGGTTTGTAAATGTAAATAATTCCTTAATATTGGTGAAAAAGTGCATGTTCCATTGGCAGATAAATTTACTTATAACAAGACAATTTCCCCATGTTAAGACTAAAAATACTACTCAGACTTTGTTTCTGCAGTGATCACAGCGGATTTACTTTGTAAGTTGATGTGCAGCTATTGTTGATATATTTTGTTAAAACTGTAAAAGCTTATAAGATGGAAAACTGAATCTTTTCTCAGGCTTTTCAAAGCAGCGGACTCTCTTTTTGGTTGGAAAAACTGGCTCTGGAAAGAGTGCATCAGGAAACACCATCTTGGGCCACTCAGCATTTAGAGAAGACGCCTCGGCTGAGTCGGTGACAAAAACCTGTGAGAGACGAGAGAGACTGGAAGGAGACAGGAACATGGTGGTGATCGACTCCCCGGGAATATTTGACACAGATAAAACACAAGCACAACTCAAAGAAGACATTGAGAAGTGTGTTAAGCTGTCAGTTCCTGGGCCTCATGTTTTTCTGTTAGTGATAAACTTAAAGTCGAGATTCACAAAAGAGGAAAAGGACACTGTGAAGTGGATCCAGGATAACTTTGGCTCTGCTGCTGCTTCTTACACCATAGTCCTGTTCACTCATGCTGACTTGCTGAGAGGTAAATCTGTTGAGGACTATGTGGCAGAAAGCAAAGAACTACAAACTCTAATAGACAGGTGTGGAGGAAGATACCACTCATTAATCAATGGGCAGAGTTCAGACAGACAACAGGTCACAGAACTTCTGGATAAAATAGAAGAAATGATTCAAAGAAATGGGGGAGACCATTACACCAATAGTATGTACAAAAAAGCCCAGAGGGAACTGGAGGAGGAGGAGTTAAGGGCGTGGTGGGAGGAATATGAAAGAACAAAAAAGACAGAGGGGAGAAAGTGTAAATCTAAGTGTGAAGAAGATAAACAGGAGGCAAGAAAGCAGAAGGAGAGAAAGGAAAAACTTCATTTATGGTGTAGAGTTTTAAAAATGGCTTCCAAAGGAATGAAGTCTGCTAAGAATAACTACTTGACATCAATGGGAAAAGTTCTTGGTTTTGTTGTTGAAGACTGTGAACTTTTCGAGTATGTGTTTCCTTAAATCAGTGAGAAATGTGACAAAATGAACCAACAAATCACAACCATGAATGGATGAATACTACGGTGACAATGTCTAAATATCGTCTAGAGAAAACAAAGACCCATAATCCAATCTTGCTGTATATTGTCAATGTCTGAATAATTTAGGTTTTCTATTTTGGTCCTCTGATTCTTTATGTTTTGATTTGATTTGATTTTATTTCATTTTGGCCGTTGAACACTGTTTTCATCAGCATAACAGAGCTCTGCTCTTAGTTATTATCCTGATGCAACACACGCACAGTTTATGCTTTCTGCAGACACTTATTTACACTTAATATGTCCAACAGCTTATTGACATGTCTGGCAAATTTCTGATTGACGTAATGAAAACTGTGTTAATTTATTGATGATTTATTTATTTATGTTGCTTTTTCATTTGACAAGTCTAATTGCAACTTTTTGCTATTGCCTCCATGAGTAAGTCAGTGTCAATGTCAAACTTATTTATAAAACACATTTCCAACAGCTCATGCTTCCCAAGGTGCCTCAAGGTGCAATTAAGGATAAGTAAAATACATGACTATGGTACAATCACATATCAAGTGATAAAGATGTACATTGCATGTGTGAAATTGAGAATTATGTCTAAATACGAGGACTAAAACCTGAACAATAGGACCGTTTCTGTTTAATAATTTGAAAACCTCAAAATTAAAACTAAAACTATGAATGTGACAATTAAGATGTAAATATGTCACTTTTAACTATTGTAATTAAGCACAAATAGTAAATATTGTGTAACTACTCTACATATTTACTTCACTTTATCATTTAAAGATCATTGGAGGAAAAAAAACACGTTAGAAGCCATCAAGTGGTTTTAATTTAACTTTCTGCTCAAAATAATTTGCTTGCAATGAGAATGTTAGTTAAAAATGTCAAGATTAAAGTTGTAAAATTGTAAAATTGATTGTATTTTTTGTTTTGTTTGAGTGTCTTGTTTCTTTTACATTTGATGTAAAGAAAGTTGCACAGGATGGTTGCTTTGTTTTGAAAAGTTTGAAATGATTTGTATAATTTTGCTGGATTTTGTGTAATGCAAAACTCTGTATAAATAAATACTTAATGAAACATGTTTTAAGTTTGTGTGAAACTTTTCTACTAAGTTAATTTTAAGTAACAATACCACATTTTTACCACATTTATTTTAAAAGTTAGTTGACATCGTCTGTGCTGTTTAATAGCCAGCTGCTCTCAGCTGTTTTACAGACACAGGTTGTCATGTGCTTTTTTTATACATCTATCCTGTTAGCACAACAGGAGAGATGGATAGAGCTCCTTTAATTTAAACACCTCCTTCCCTCTTGCAACTGTAAATATTTGCGATAAGCTGTTTGTCTTTTCTCCAAGCAAATATGACCAGTATTGTCCCAAGTCAAGTCTGAGGCACAAAGGGGAGCAAATAACTCAAAACCCAAGAACCAGAAATCAGGTTGAAAATAATTTATACCAGTTCCCCTTAGCAGTAGACTCAGTAAAACAGTTATTTTCTATATATTTTCCACAGTCCAACAATTGTCTTTTAAAGTCAATTTGTAAAATTTATTGTGCTATCATGACTATCAATCCAGATATTTCAGAAAGCCAAGATTTACCGCTGTGGTTGCTCCTCAAACAAACAGATATAATTGAGGAGCGATTGGTTTTCAAGATGTAGTGGAGATTTAATAAAGAAAGAAATTATGATTTAAACAAAAAAAACTTAAGTAGTGCAACCAGGGCCTAAACTCATGATGCCAAAAGATGAGAAATCTGAAAGGAAAACCCAAATAACAACTATATATGTGCCTCAAACTCGTTGCTGACAGAGCTTCTTGCTTCCATCCAGCACCCCTGAGATAACTTACTGAAAGGAAACACTTCAGGATGATGTAAGCTCCATTGTACAAACACTCGCACCAGGAAGTAAGAAACGTCATGTGTTTATTGCAGAAATCCTCAAAATTTCCTGTCACATTAGGGGTCTAGTTTATAAGACATCCTGAAGACTGAATGGACTGAAAAGCTTGAGTTATGTTTTGTGAAAAAACCTGCTCAATATTAATTGATTCTGATTGGTGGAGATGCAAACAATGGAGGGATGTGATGCACCCTGGAGACTGACTCTCCCCCCCATCACCTCTCAAACAGATTTTACAAAAAACAGCGAAAAAACCTTATATTAAAGAACTTGATTAAATTCATGTTTCTTTTGCACATTAGCAAAACATTCCGGTCAAACCTTCACACGATCACATTCGGTGCATTCAGCAAGCAGCTGACAGCCTCTGGAAGCTTTCTCATACTCAGATGCAGCCCAAGGACAATGGAAGGAAATGGGAAGCTCCCAGCACATAGCCAAGACTTCCAGAAGTCTCCCCGAACGCCAATGTGAAGCTTTAGAGCAAATTTTTAAGCAATAATTCAGACTTCAGATCTGCTGGAACAAACTTGGTCACCTGGGACAGGGAAAAGGTGGATCCAAAGCGATGGCTGAAGGTAAGAGAATAAACCTCATGATCCGCTCCAGGCACCATTATGGAGCTTTTGACTGGGATCAGAGGGAGGTGTTGCACTGGGAGAAAGAACGCTCAGATGGATTACAGAAAGAAACGTATTGCTTCATGACAAAGATTGTTTTAACTAACGACTTATTTGTTTTTATCTCAATGACTGTTTGTCCTAGAAATACAACTCAGAGAGAAGAAGCCGAGAAGTTTGCCTCGGTCCGATGGGTGTGGTCTCTATAACTTTGACGGTATGCTCCCTCAAACTTCATTTTCTGAGAGATCTTGTTAAATCCTAGTAATTACACATATTTAGATTAAAGTCCAATTTTTAACTATTTCTTATGATTGCTAATGTACCTTTTTTTTTTTTTTAGCTTAGTACGTTTTTAGCTGCCATGTTGTGAGAAATTCCTTTTTTCTGATGTTTGTTCTCCAATAATACACAAAAAAATGTTGTTACAGCTCTGTAATTCGATAACCTCGGCACGAAGCAGCTGAGTTTTCTATATAAATGGAAATGACTTTTTCTTTGAGTTTAGATAATGAACAAAAAATAATAAATGTCTTTTAAATGAATCAGAAATGTTCTTGTATTTTTTGCTACTTAAGTCAAGAGATATAAATCTAAAACAGTCATTTGGATAAATTTCTAATTGTAATATTGCAAAATCAAATAAAAATAAAATTAAGCACAAGTTAAAGACATAAATTGAAATTAGGAATAATTTAAAATAGGTGATATGTAATTCAGGAAAAATGAAAAACAACATTTCTGCAGGGATTATTTGTTTATGTTTTATATATTTTGTGTTATGCCAGTGTTGTCTTCCACAATTGACAACAAGCAGCAGCAGTTACACAAATAACCACAATACTTGTTTTAATCTACAGCCTCAGTTATGACAGTATAAAAAATATGGAACTGACATAAAAGCAGTAGGATCTGCCATTAAAAAAACAAGAAAACAAAAAAACAAACAAACATAAAGAAGGATTTCACTTTTGAAAACTTAATCCAGTAGTAGAAACTGCATGCACATACATTTGGTGCCTAAATTTACTAACAGAAACAAAAACTAAAATAATTTAATGAGTAAACCTTGCAACTCAAGTCAAAGTCTACTTGATGTTTGTCCCTCTGTTGTTTCCTGTTTCCTGCAACTGGTGATGTCAAAAGGTCAGGGAGCTTTAAAGATACAAAATAACATCCAAAAACAAAGGCGTTTGAAGATGTGAAACAAAAACACTCAAAGGATAAAAATTAACGTTAAAACAATAAAAACAGTCAGAGAAAATTAAAAACAATAAACTCTGACCTTCTCCAACAAATACATTAGCCCAAGTCTATTAACTTTCAAATGTTAGAAGCATCACTTTAATATCTGTCCTTACTGCTTCTACTGGAGGCCAGTATGCCAAAAGGCCAGCGCTCTATGTGAAAGGCTGGCAGTGGGTCTGTTATGTTTGCTTTCTTGTACTTTGTGTCCTTGCTTTGGCTGGTATGTGTCAACTTGCATCAATAAATAATTGTGCAGTGCTGTAAGAAATCCAGTTTTCAGCTCATTAGTTTCTGCTACTGGCAAAAAAAAAGAGAAGAAGTGTACTCTATTGATGTTCTACTGAAATAGCACAAAACTACCGTCCTCACTTCAGCCATTTAACATGTTTTTTTATATGAAGTATTAACTTTGCTTTCAATCCGCAGCTTTGGATTTGTCTGGAGGGTTAAGGATCGTCCTGGTGGGCAAGACTGGATCAGGGAAGAGCGCCACAGGAAACACCATCCTGGGCAGAGCTGCCTTCAAAGAAGATCCGAGCCCGGTGTCGGTGACCAAGCACTGTGAGACGCAGAGCAGAGAGGTGGACGGGATCCCAGTCCAAGTGATCGACACGCCGGGGCTGTTTGACACAGGAATCACAGAGGAGGAACTGAAGTCCAGGATAGAAGAGTGCGTCAAGATGTCGGTCCCTGGACCCCACGCGTTCCTTCTGGTGATCAGGCTTGGAGTCAGGTTCACCGAGGAGGAGAGGAACGCCGTGAAGTGGATCCAGGAAAACTTTGGCGACGACGCCTCCATGTACACCATCATGCTGTTTACGTGCAAGGATCAAGCCAAAGCAGACAATGCCCTGAAGGAGTGCAAGGAGCTCCGGAGACTTTCGATCACGTTTGGGCGCAGGTACCACGCCTTCAACAACAACGACGCGGACGACCGCGTGCAGGTCACAGAGCTCATCAACATGATCAAGGAAATGGTACAAGACAACGGCGGGAAGCACTACACGAACGAGATGTATGAGAAAGCCCAGAGGAAGCTCAGGGAGGAGGAGGAGCGCAGGAGGCAGGAAGAGGAGGAGAAGAAGGAAGAAGAGAGGAAGGTGTGGGACGAGGAGAGGGAGAAGCAGCAAAAGGAGCGAGAGAAGAAGAAGCAGGTTCGGAGGAAGAACATCCGCGTGGCCTCGGCTGCCGCGGTTGTGTTGGTGTTAGCCGGGGTCGTCATAGCGGTGGGAGCGAACACCACCGTGGCGCTGGCTCTAGGGGCTCCGACGCTCGTCCTCGGGGTTTTATGTGGTTTAGCCGCCATTTGGGTTTGGAAAGGGATAAAATGTAAAGCTAAAAAAAACAGTCCGGTGTAATTAACACAAAATCCTGTCTGTCGGTAGTAATATTACAAATAAAGATCGGATGTAGAATATCTTCCACAAAATTAGCTAATATCCTTTTCTGGTTTTCGGGAAATGTTTCTCAAATGAACAAAGTAAAGCTTGACTGGAAAATGAATTTAAATTAGAAATATTATTTAGGTCAGGGGTGTCAAACTCATTTTTATTTGGGGCCATATCAAGGTCACAAATGTTCTCAAATGGCCAGTTGTGGCAGAATGTATTGAAAAAAAGCTACCCACTAATAAACTGTTAAAATATCAATAAATATCTGTCTCTGATGAGTACTTCTTAAAATTAAATGACACTGAACATGTTTTCACTTTGATGTAATTTGGAGACATACAGATAAAACCGTTTTGATTTGATTGATAAAATAATATTTTAGCACACAATTGTTATCTTAAAGGTTCTATTTATGTGGCCCTCTATGGAGTGAAAAGGGCCACATATGTAGTTACGGCGGACCAGATGTGGCCCACCAGCCCTCAGTTTGACATGTGATTTAAATGATCAAGGCAGTATTTAGTATTTTTTTTTAGCAAAACTGTTGTCGAATTTCACTATTAAATTCACGTTTACACTTTTCAATGAACCTCTTCAACCTACAACCGGAACTGACCCACAGCTGGATCATATTGGACCTCACCTGCAGGTCTTGGCAGCACAGGTGTACTGATGTTCCATACACAATGCTGCTCTTTGAAAAAATTGCACTTGCATACCTTTTTTGGACCATCAGATTTTCTGTGCAGGTGATCTGTTGCTCCTTATTTAAACTGTGACCTGCTGCCATTTCCTGTGCTTTATTATTAGCAACTTGCAAGCTCAAAGGAAATGTGAAACAATGAGGGGAAAATCCTCTTACTTGTAATTTTTTTTGTGGAAGCCTTTGAAACAAATCATAAACATTTTTGTTTCCCTCTCTGTCTGTCTCAGCTTGTAGCAAAAAGTGCAGAGGGTAGAGAATTAGAAAAAGGTCAAATATGCACTATTTTACCTTGTGTTGAAAAAAAATTACAAAATAATAAACATGAATTTTGTATATTATGTCACATGTACAGATCAGGCTATGTGTTACCAGCCTCAGTTTTGTGTTTTGCTTTTCTGTGGCGTTTCACCTCTTGATTCCAATAACAAGAAGAAATTTAAAGAATTAAGCATTAGTTAATATCTGAATCAGTGATCCTGCTGGGAGAAGAAGGTTTAGGGAGTGAAGGATTGTACACATATATTATGTAAAAATGTCATGTTTGCAACAAGAATCCTGGGTTGCATTGATGATAAAACATTTGACAAATGTGATAAAAAAAGCAAACACAGGAAAGATCACAAACGTTTTTACAGCAAAGTACATCCAATTGTCTCCTCTTCCTCTTTATGATGGTAGTTCCTTAGTTTCCAGTAGAAACAGCCACTGTGCAAACTTAATGAGCATGTGACTCATATCTAAAAGACGTGTACACATACCTGCTATTTTGAAATCTGGTCTGTTGCTAATTGGCCATGGNGGTGTGGTAGATCTGAGCCTCTATTGCTCTGGTGTTTAGGGCCTGTTCCTGGGCGGCCAGGGTGAGGGCCTCTGTGCTGTCCTTGAGTCCAGCTTTATAGTGAAAAAAGTGAAAAAAGACTTCACTGAGATGTGGCTCACCTTAGCCTTCAAAACCTTCAAAAACGCAATCTGGACCTCCAGAAACTTGCTGGTAAGCAGGCGCAGGCAGATGACCCCTCATGGCTGTGATCCGAATGGTGGTAAAAAAAAGAAAACCATACAGAGCTACAGGTGGCACGCCAAGGACACAGCCACAAAGAAGAATCGCCTGCGCCTCTTTGAACGAAGGAGCCGGCGCTCCAAGGACAGAGGTCCCAGCAGCAGTGGCCTGGCTCTCCGGGTGAGGCAGGCGGGAAGGAGCAATGGGGGGGGGGGAACACCCCTCTGACCACCATCGCTGTTTGGAAGAACGGGATGGCTCCAAACTTCAACCACACTGGATACGGATACCGACTCAAGAATGCAGCCACCATAAGTCTCCTCCTCTACATGGATGACATCAAGCTGTACGGCAAGAGCGAGCGAGACATCGACTCACTGATCCACACCACCAGGATCTACAGCACTGACATTGGGATGTCATTTGGACTAGAGAAGTGTGGCCGGATGGTTACAAAGAGAGGGATGGTCATC
>NW_006800413.1:259839-312024 GCF_000485575.1 Poecilia formosa
AAGTTATACAACATTCCTGAGACAGCAAACATATCTGAGGAGAATTCGTAGTTTGTGCAGTTCCATGTCCTTTAAGACAAAATGAAGCCTTTGATACTGTGCAAAAAAAAAAAAAAAGATTAAAAATAACTTCCCTGATGTTAATGAATGTTTGGAATTGGATCTGGACTATGCAGCATTATCCTGTATATATGAAGGTAAAAGATTTTTACTCCTTTCATTTAAAAAAACTACATTTGAAAAGAACTTGATTTTCTCCCATTTATGAACATTTTGCATTAAGAACAAAATAATTGTGCAGTTATTCTTTTTCATGTTATATTTGATTCTTCTACAAAAGATAGCATAAAACATTAACCATTTTTTATTTTTAAATAAAACAGAAAGATAATGTAATGCTTTCCCCACATAATTTATACATTATTACAGTGATAAGGTGGATAGGTTTATCGCCCATCACAATCGAGATGGAGATAGGTCTTCAATATCTGGTATAAATCATACAGACATTTAAAAATTAGAATTACATAAATAAACATAATGAAAGCAATATTGATATTAAAATATTCCTAATTTGTTAGTATCAAAGTATTAACACAGGTAAGATTTACACAATAAAGAGAGTGCATAAGTTTAAATGTACATGTATGACTACGCTCCAGTCACTTTCTGAATTGCCTTAGTTATTGTCTGTTTTGGGACTCATGAACCATCCAACACCTTTCAGAATCGCTGCACCTCCTAGAGCCATCACTTGTGGTACAGATAAAGCTACGGCTTCCTCTGCTACTAGAGCACCAGCAACAGGTGCAGCTGCGCCTGCTGCTGCACACAATAAATAATTTCCTGCAGTTCCCACATAGCTCCCAGCCTGCTGCCACCATAGTTTGTTCTGGGCCTGTTTGTAAATCTTGCTGGTATAATGACCGCCGTTCAGTTGAACCGTCTTGTCTATGATCTCGAATAGATCAGCCACCTGAGTGCGGTTTTCTTTGCATGTATTGTCAAACACAACATATCCAGCTTTGCAGTCACTGGTCAGCTTCCTCAGATCAGGGCTTTTGTGCAAATAGTTCTCGATGGTGTCTTTGAGCTGATCCCCCCTGGTGAAAACAACAATTGTGTACTTTGAGACTTCCTCGCCGAAGTTGTCTGTGATCCACTTGATGGCATTTTTCTCCTCCACTGTGAAGCGTGCAGAGAGATTGATGACTAGCAGGAATATATGTGGCCCAGGGAGAGACAGACTGATGCAGTTCTCTATTTCACGCTTCAGTTCTTTCTCAGGAATCGATGTGTCAAACACCCCAGGAGTGTCAATGATAGTCACTGTTCGGTCGTCCAGGTGGACGGCTTCTTTCTGGCATACCTGCGTCACAGAGGAACCAGACATCTCTGCAATAAAAGCGTCCCTTCCCAGGATGGTATTCCCTGTTGCACTTTTACCAGATCCGGTTTTTCCCAGGAGGACGATTCTCAGGTCTTTGACAGGACAAAACAAAATGTGTCGAGAAATGAAAAGTCAAAGTTTGATTTAGAGTGAGGTCAGGATACTTTTTACTGAGCATCAATAAGCCATGTGTTTAAAAGAAGAAATACCAACCTTTAGCTGAGGTTGAATCCATGTTCTGCAGAAGGCAAAACTAAAATAAGAAAAAGGAATCCGGATCAAATCTGAGTTAAAGCAACAAAAATAGGTCTGCCCGTAGCTCTACCTTCCTCCTGTCTGACTTTCTGCAGTCCTTTATAGTCTTCACTATTGCTGTCCCTCCCTTTTTCCTCTTTAGCATTTCCAGTGAAATGAAACTCTCCTGTGTGCCACACGAGACTTGGATAGCTGACAACAAAAAGGGTTCAACCCCAGGCTTATGAGAAGGAAGTGAGATTTTGATCAGAGCTCTAAACTAGTTTATCATGATAAGCCAAATAAAAAGAGCAATCACTCAAACCTTTTTTTAATCTGTCATTTTCACTGTTAATCCCTGCTGAAATTCCACGTCAGCTCACAGAAACATAAGTGCAGTTGTTGTAGAATTCGAATCCGAAGTGAACTTGAAGTATACTCATAAACTAGACAAAACAGTATCTTAAAATTACAAACACCAAAATACATAATGCATTTTAATAGTGGAAAATTTAAAGATTGGAATGAAAACTAAAAAATGTCTATGATATTTACAAGGTTTTCCCCAGAAAACATGCTGAGCCCGCTGGTCGGGGCGCCAAGGCGGTCCATTGTTTTTTCGTATTAAAAGACATTTAGTAGAAAGGAAAAATAAAAATATTACTGGGTAATTATATGTTATGGGAAAATATTGCAAGTGAAATGCTATCTAAACCCACAATTAGTCTTAAATACAACTAATCAAACATACAATTAAAATTAATATAAATTATTTGCACTTCATCAGGCCCTCCAGGGCTTGAGGGGCTCCATAAATCATAATTTTAACACAGACATAAATGTAACATTTATTTATTGAGATTATCTATTCTGCTAAATTTGATTGAATTGTTTCATCATACATAAAATATGTTAAATTGTTTAACATTTAAATGTAAGATTTTTAAGTAGCTGGAAAGTTTACTTTGTGAAAGTTCAAAGGACAATGTTCATATAGTTATTGTTTTGTTACCATAGCTACACTCTGATGCTGTGACTTTAATCTTTGAGTTTGAGATCTGTTTGTTCACAAATACTTAGTTAACTGCAATCGTAACAGATTGTTTTTAGGTTGGCCAAGTAAACTACTCCCCCTCTCCCAGATTTCACTAAATCTGACACAGAAGCTGTTAGAGGTGCTGATGCTTTTAGCAGCAAGAGGGGCCCCTAAGTCAAATTAACCAAAAGTGTAACTGTAGCATACTGTAATCACACTACTAATATATAAAATATGTAATGCCAATACACTTAAAATACATTCTAAATATATTGCAATTCAATCACAAAAATAGTACACTCAAAATATACCAATCAAGAGCATTTATGTTACATAAAGAGAAATATACTTAAAGCACACCAAGTTAAACTTAAGTTGTCCAAAAAAGTATGTTGAAGTAGACTTAGTATACTTTAAATTGTGCATTAATACCATTTAAATAATATTAAAGTACTCTAAGCACAAAATTAGATGTTACAAAATGTCACACTTTAAGTTAACTAATCCTAAATGAACTTGAAGTATACTCATGATTAGTCTGACTTAAAGTATGCTCAAGTATGTTAAAATTTAACATACTTAGTATTTATATATTTTCACCAGGGCTGTCACTGTGCAAACTTAATGAGCATGTGACTCATATCTAAAAGACGTGTACACATACCTGCTATTTTGAAATCTGGTCTGTTGCTAATTGGCCATGGGTGGAGGCCCATCTCAGATTATCTTGTCTCAGGACCAGGCAAGGTTGTCATCTGGCCTGACTGGAAATATGATATTTTCTTGCCAGCAGATAATCAGCCATGGACAAAACATAAAGTGTGTTTTTGCAAGGAAAAACCATTAACTCTGTGATGTGACAAGTTATACAACATTCCTGAGACAGCAAACATATCTGAGGAGAATTCGTAGTTTGTGCAGTTCCATGTCCTTTAAGACAAAATGAAGCCTTTGATGCTGTGCAAAAAAAAAAGAAAAGATGAAAAATAACTTCCCTGATGTTAATGAATGTTTGGAATTGGATCTGGACTATGCAGCATTATCCTGTATATATGAAGGTAAAAGATTTTTACTCCTTTCATTTAAAAAAACTACATTTGAAAAGAACCTGATTTTCTCTCATTTATGAACATTTTGCATTAAGAACAAAATAATCGTGATGCAGTTTTCTATTTCACACTTCAGTTCTTTTTCAGGAATCGATGTGTCAAACACCCCAGGAGTGTCAATGATAGTCACTGTTCTGCCATCCAGGTGGACGGTTTCTTTCTGGCATACCTTCGTCACAGAGGAAGGAGACATCTCTGTAATAAAAGCGTCCCTTCCCAGGATGGTATTCCCTGTTGCACTTTTACCAGATCCGGTTTTTCCCAGGAGGACAATTCTCAGGTCTTTGACTGGACAAAACAAAATGTGTTGAGAAATGAAAAGTCAAAGTTTGATTTAGAGTGAGGTCAGGATATTTTTTACTGAGCATGAATAAGCCATGTGTTTAAAAGAATAAAAACCAACTTTTAGCTGAGGTTGAATCCATATTCTGCAGAAGGCAAAACTAAAATAAGAAAAAGGAATTTGGATCAAATCTGAGTTAAAGCAACAAAAAATGGGTCTGCCCTTAGCTCTACCTTCCCAAGGACTGATTTTCTGCAGCATTTCCGGTAAAAAGAAACCGTTCTGTGCGTCACATGTGACCCGTTTCATGAAAAACGAAACTTAAAGGGTTCAAACGCGGGGCTATGAGAAGCAAATTACATTTTGATCTGAGCTCTAAGCTAATTTATCTGATGAGCCAAATAAAAAGAGCGGTCACTCAAACTGCTTCCTAATCTGTGAATTTTCCTCTTAATCAATGTTGACACTCCATCTTAGCTCACACAGGGTGAGCATGAACAGTGTCCTTGTTCATGTCAAGCAGCCTGATCATGTTTGCTTTACTTTCCTTCTGCTCTATAAACCTCCCTCCTTCAAGCATGCATTATAAACCTTTGTTGGGATATTTACATGATCTAGTGAAGTGGTTTGGTTTTGGGGCCCTCTATTTCTGCTAGCAGTGTGGACTGCTGCAATCAACAGTCAGACGATTAGATCGTTCGCACAGCTGCTACAAACTTTCTGCATCTCTGACGTATATATTTATGCATGTATCATCTGGTGGTGTTAAAAGCAACAAAAGCAACTAGTATGCATTGGAATTAAGACAGAATACTTACACACATATTCATGACATTCTTTGATTAAATTAAATTTTGCTAGGATTTATACTTGGTGAGTCTTTCTCACCTGAGAATGTGGACCAGTGCTGAGCTGATTCTGCACCTAAAACTAACTTTAACAGTGCTCCTGGAGAAGTTTCATAACTTACAGTTTTTAGCTTACAGAACTTATAACTTAGAAGTTACACAACTAATAAGTTAATGTAAGAATAATATTTATTTTAGCCACATAAATGATCCTGCTCAGCAGCAAACAACACATCGCAAACTACAGCTTAGAGTAGATGGATAATATATTATTGTAGTAGCCAGGTAGGCTGACATAAAACATTTTGTTATACAATGTCAAACATTAAGACATTTTAAATATTGTTATCAAACAATATGAAGCCAAAACAAACCTCAGAAATATATAGGGCCAACCTTGACAATTAACTCATTTAAAGTTTAAACTCAGATCCACACAAATACAAAGATGCTAGCTTAAATGTTGGCTATTGAACTGGACCGTTCAATAGCCATCTGGACCATTTATCTCTGCTGCTGTCAAACTAATTTTCTATTAGCAGCTCCACAAATCCTTTTGATAAACATTACAGTACTGAAACACATGCAAGCATATGTTCATCTTTCTTCCTCTTTATTTTCTCTGTTCCTGCAGGATAAGTCTGTTTTTACGACATTGTTTTGCTAACTTATCTCCCACCGGTGCTTTGCAGATTTGCATTGGATTGGATGCATTGCAGCTCATATTACTGACTGTTATTGCTGCTGATATCAGCGCGTTTAATTCCAGCCCCACACTGTAAGGATTAATATGGGCTTGTCCTTGTTTTTCTTGTGTGACTATTTTATGTCTTTGCTGCTGCCTGCATAGCAAGTTTTCCCTTGGCGATAATAGTTTACTTGAATTTGGTACACATTATTATGAGAGTATCTCATAATTATTAGATAGCCAAGTCATGAGATGCAAGTTTGTTTTTTAATGAGAGAGGCAGAAATGGTCTTTCATGTTCTACACCATTATTGCAAAAAAGGAAGAAAAAAAACTCATCTTCAAATGTCAGCTATTTGTGTAGTTTTTATTTTCAAATAAAACAAAAAAAAAAACACTTCCCCCACACAATATTGATCAGTTACTAAGAAAGAATTAAGCACAGGTAAGATTTAATTAATAAAGAAGAGTACATAAGTTTAAAAGCCTTACATATATAACTCAATTTCAATCTGGAAAGACTCAGACGAAGAAAAAGGAACAATTAGAAGATTTAATGACAGCAATGAATAACAGTTCTTTGGCGCTCGGGCCCCGGCAGCTGATCTGAGCTGAGATTTGATGTGAACTCGATGAACATCCCGATAATCGATTAGGGATGTTCTCCCCCGGGGCCCGACACTGGTGGTGGAGGTCTGGAAAGGATGCCATCCTGGAGAGCTGATGGATGTGGGTGGAGAAGGGGCGGTGGTGGGTTGAACGCAGCTGGGAGGCGGCTGACGGCTTGGGTGTGGATCCTTTTATGCAGAGCTTGATTGATGATTGGACACGCCAGTTGAGGTCCAGAGCTGAGGTCGGAGATGAGCATGACGCCGATGGACGAACGGAGGGGATGGAGTCTTCCAGGTTGAATTTTCGCTATGAGCTACATTTCAGTGATTTTTCTTAATTACCTTAGCTATAGTCTGTCTTAAATTCAATCCACCAATCAATATTCTACATAATCACTGCACCTCCATTATTAAGTGCCAACATTTTTAGCATAAACTGAGCTACAGCCTTCTAAGCCTAAAACCAAGGACTGCTGCTGCACCTGCTCCATACCACAATAAACGTTCACCTAGAGCATACGCATCACTGCCCTTCTGGCGCCACCATAATTTATTCTGGGCCTTTATGAAAAGGTCTTTGGTATAATGCCCTCCATTTAGTTGTACTGTCTTATCTATAATCTCAAACAAATCAGCCACCTGAGTGCGATTTTCTCGCCTTGTGTTGTCAAACACAACATATCCAGCTTTACAGTCACTGGTCAGCTTCCTCAGATCAGGGCTTTTGTGCAAATAGTTCTCAATAGTGTCTTGGAGCTGATCCCCCCTGGTGAAAACAACAACCGTGAACTTGGAGACTTCCTCGCCGAAGTTGTCTGTGATCCAGCTGATGGCATTCTTTTCTTCCTTTGTGAAACGTACATCGACACGGACAACAAGCAGGAATATATGTGGTCCAGGGAGAGACAGACTGATACAGTCCTCTACTTCACCTTGCAGCTTTGTATCAGAAATTGATGTGTCAAATACCCCAGGAGTGTCAATGATAGTCACTGTTCGGTCGTCCAGGTGGACGGCTTCTTTCTGGCAAACCTGCGTCACAGAGGAACCAGACATCTCTGTAATAAAAGCGTCCCTTCCCAGGATGGTATTCCCTGTTGCACTTTTACCAGATCCGGTTTTTCCCAGGAGGACGATTCTCAGGTCTTTGACTGGACAAAACAAAATGTGTCGAGAATGAAAAGTCAAAGTTTGATTTAGAGTGAGGTCAGGATACTTTTTACTCAGCATGAATAAGCCCTGTGTTTAAAAGAAGAAATACCAACCTTTAGCAGAGGTTGAATCCATGTTCTGCAGAAGGCAAAACTAAAATAAGAAAAAGGAATCTGGATCAAATCTGAGTTAAAGCAATAAAAATGGGTCTGCCCGTAGTTCCTCCGTCTGGGTCTCTCCAGCAGAAGAGGTCTTGTGCGAAATTGTGCCCCCTGTGAAAATCTGTCCCCCTGTGTCGGGAGCGCGCATTGCAGCCAGAGAGGCGGATCCTGTGGATCTGACCATTTTCACGGAGCTTCTGATCGATTTCTCGGTAAAAACTACTTATATATCATGTCAATGTTGCAACTTTCAGTTTAATCGGCAGCTATCAAAATAAAAAAAAAAAATTAAACGAGGTCCTGTGTGGGTGTCTCTTTACGCTGTTTTGTGTTATTTTAAACGCGAAGAGAATAGATCTTTTTCCAACTTTTTGTCTCTTAAGCCTGACAAATAAAAGTCAAGTCAACAAAACAGGTTTCCAACACGTAGTGTGCATTTATAATTTTTCATTTCTGATACAAGAGGAGGGACACTGGCTGACAGCAAGGCACCAAAATAAAGACTTCCTGAAAAGATCAGAGTGTAAACTTTTTGGTAAATCCCGTTCTAATATAACATAAAACAGATTACTGGGTTAAGGAAATGTCTAGTATGCTATCACACATAATAATTTTTTGAGAATTTGGAAATAGTTGCTTTTTATTTCCCAAAGTTATGGGGGGAGAAGAAGAGAGAATGGATATTTCAGCTGCCTGAAATAATCTGTTCCCCCTACATAAAATGGACATGAACAGTGAATTACTTTTTTAATACGTCAACATGGAATATGAAAACAGTTATTTAAGCAGAATAATCCAGTCCAGGTTAGAAGAGTCGAGCTGATGTAGTTTTGGAATTAGACCAGATCTTGTTTTAAGTTTAAGTTTTGGCTAAGTACATAATCATGATAAAAATGTTCATTGACACTCAAATAAGAATAATAATGTTCTAATCACCACTGTTAAGAATAAGTCTCACAGCAATGTCCAACCTCATGCTGTAGACGCCGCAGTGGAAACAGGAAAATCCACAACCTCTTTTGCTAGGAGTTTTTCTGCAAACTGAAATGCACAGCTTCATTTAATGGTTAAAATTTTAGGTAACAAAAAAAGTAATTCACTGTTCATGTCCATTTCATGTAGGGGGAACAGATTATTTCAGGTGGCTGAAAGAGCTAAAATATTGTGTTCCCCCCTCCTAATTTTGGCAAATAAAGAGCACATGTTATCAAAATCACAGGCTTTGTTGTTGATGATGAGAGGAATTAACACAGTTAAAGACTTGCATTCACATTGATTTGTTTCAATTTTTAGACGGGAAACAGATTATTTCAGGCAGCTGAAATATCCATTCTCTCTTCTTCTCCCCCCATAACTTTGGGAAATAAAAAGCAATTGTTTCCAAATTCTCAAAAATTATTATGTGTGATAGCATACTAGACATTTCCTTAATCCAGTAATCTGTTTTATGTTATATTAGAACGGGATTTACCAAAAGGTTTACACTCTGATCTTTTCAGGAAGTCTTTATTTTGGTGCCTTGCTGTCAGTCAACTTCCATCCTCTTGTATCAGAAATGAAAAATTATAAATGCACACTACGTGTTGGAAACCTGTTTTGTTGACTTGACTTTTATTTGTCAGGCTTAAGAGACAAAAGTTGGAAAAAGATCGATTCTCTTCGCGTTTAAAATAACACAAAACAGCGTAAAGAGACACCCACACAGGACCTCGTTTAATTTTTTATTTTTTTATTTTGATAGCTGCCGATTAAACTGAAAGTTGCAACATTGACATGATATATAAGTAGTTTTTACCGAGAAATCGATCAGAAGCTCCGTGAAAATGGTCAGATCCACAGGATCCGCCTCTCTGGCTGCAATGCGCGCTCCCGACACAGGGGGACAGATTTTCACAGGGGGCACAATTTCGCACATAACCTCTTGAAAGAAACTGTTCTGTGCGTCACCCGTTTCATGAAAAACGAAACTTACAGAACAGCTGGTAACAATAAAGGGTTCAACCCCAGGTCTATAAGCCAAATAAAAGAGCAATTGCTAAATCTCTTCTTAATCTGTCGTTTTCACTCTTAATCAGTGCTGAAATTCCATCTCAGCTCACACAGAGTACAAACATAAATGCAGTTGTTGTTAAAACTAAATTAGACAAAATTGTATTCTACAATTACAATTAACACATACATGTGTTAATTGTAATAATATGTGTTTTCATAGTTGAAAATGTAAAAGTTGGAGTGAAAACTCAAAACAAATCTTATGATCTTTGGTTTGTTAATAATCCGGGAAATATAATAAAACATTTGATAAAGAAATATTTGACCATCCCTGCAGTGGATACATACTTTGTTAGACCTGGACTACCTTCGAATCCAGAGTCCGATGACATTAAGCATATGCATGAATGGCTTTTAAAAACCTTCTTGGAAAGATTCAGCTTTCATAATATGGTTTGGAGTTCAGCAACTTTAACATTTCAGTGATTCTTGAGAATAGGGACAAAACAGGTCCTATGGATAAAGCACACAATTTGAATAAAATACACACAAAATCTTTTTTTTTTTTTTTTTCAAATATCTGACTAACCTGGGTCATGTGAGCACAACAATGCATGTTTTCCAGGTGTTTGCTGAATATTTATTTATTTTAAACATTGTAGAAGTTGAATGGTGTCTGTAAAATCCCTTGTCCAGGAGCAGAACTCAATACATTAAAATAGTTTAAAACAACTAAAGAAATACTGAAATTATATATTATGACAATTAAATATAAGTATTCATATAATAATTACAAAAGTACCAATTAATTGAATTAAAATTCATTTTTATATATTTTCCAACTCCATTGAAATTTGTCCCTAGTTTCGTCAGACATAAATAGAATGTAAAAAAAATCAGGCATTATTGGGGGGCACCAGAACTTCTGAGGACCCCATGATCTCTTTCTTTCTCTTCCTTTGCTAAGAGGGCTAATTATCTCCGGATAGCTTAAGTTATTCTTTAGTTTTTTCTTCTGTTTTATTCCTAAGTTGCTCGTCACAACCATGATGTGTCAATTCCATAAGTGACAATTTACAAAACTTTGATGAAATTTTGTGAAATAAAAGCTTAATTTTGGTAAACTGTAAATATTTCATGGACCTTATGAGCTACAATATGGCCTCCTTCAGAATAACAGCATATAAATTGAGGTAGTTTGCCTTTTTTTCAACTCCGTCAGATGTCAACTCCATCAGAGTTTTTCAGACTCTTTCAGTGAAATTGTTGTCAAATCTCACTTAAATGTGCAATTAATTCACTTTAATGTATTTTACATGAATTGCATTACTTCACATGTACCGAGTTTTTCATTTTACTCACTAGTTTGTCACCACCTTCAGTTCTGGGTCAACTCTGTCATGCACTGTCAACTCCGTCAGATGGACTTTTTGTTGTTTTTTGTTTTAAATATTTTTTTGTTTGTTTCTTGAGAAACATTTGTCTGTAAAAATTAGTAAAAACATCACTAATAGGGTCATTAAAAATTATTTTATATTTATTTTTGTCAAATGGTGATGACAAAGTTCTGGGTCAGGTCGATTAAAAATGTAATTTTTTAAAAAAATTTGCAACTGGGAGCCTGCACCTTAACATCTTTACATTTCCAAAACATAATTTGTCATATTTGCATACATAAGGTTGAGAAATAATAATAATAAAAAAAAAAACAAATTGGGAAAATTAAAACCCATTTTGTCCCTATTCTCAAGAATCACTGATTCACTAGTTTCTCACCATTAATCTTTACGCAATCTGAGCAGAGCGTCAGCATTTTCACATC
Source organism: Poecilia formosa (assembly GCF_000485575.1). Classification (NCBI taxonomy): domain Eukaryota; kingdom Metazoa; phylum Chordata; class Actinopteri; order Cyprinodontiformes; family Poeciliidae; genus Poecilia; species Poecilia formosa. The sequence goes on from NW_006800413.1 coordinate 271,166, forward strand.
ATGTCAGCCAGTGTGACTTTATTAGGTACAAAACCATCCCCAATGTGAAAGTAAATCAGTGTATTGTAATTATGTGGGAGGTTACAGATAGATGCTTTTGTACAGGGAAAAGGGAGTTGTACTTTGTAGTATTGATATCAAGGTCACCACAGTAATTTGTTGTTCTCTGCTCATGTTTGCTTTAGTTTCCGTCTGCTCTACAAACCTCCTTCCTTCAAAACTTGCATTATAAGCCTTTCCTGGGATATTTACATGATCTAGTCAAGATCATCAACAAAAATCAGATTTTGTTGAAATAGCATTTTTTTCAACAAATGTTTTTATTTCCTCAAAACCCTGTGAGCTTTAATGAAAACAAAATTAAAAGTCATTTGATTTTGGATTGGAAAGAAATTTTCCTTTGTAAAATGTAACGTTTTTGTTCTCCACACCAGAAAATAAGAAAGGGAGGAAAAGGGATCAACAAAACGATGGGGGAATCATTTGAGACCTTCAAAGGGAATTAAACAAAGAATGTTGAAAAGGTGACAACGCCTCTATCGCCACCAAGTGGCAACAATAATGTGTACAGCATTAACCTCAAATAAATCGAACTTGCATTTACAGTGGATTGCAACAGTATTCCTAACTACTGAGCTTTCTCATATTTTACATTTTGTTTGGTTACAAATGCAATTTAGGGTTTATTTCATTGGGTTTTTATGGGATAGACAAACAAAACATACTTGTGTCCATGAAAAGAAATCCTCCAGAGTTAAAATTAACCACCTAGCTGCTCTTCTCTGATTAATCCTCTTCACTCCAGGCCTGTCTATGTCTAGATTTACTCCTGCATCTTTTTAGACACACTCGTTCTACAGATGATGGATTGAACAGTGGTCTGCAAAATGTTGATGGATGGACTGTTGTTTCGCGCCATTACCACTGTTTTGAATCCACCCCTTACCTTTTTTCTTTTTTGTCTTTGTGTTTGTTCACTAACGTTCTCTAAAAAACCTCAAATCAAGCAGATTTATAATGAGATTAAATAACATAAAAGTAAATTCATATAATGTGGTATCAGAGCATAGAGGATTAAATAACACATCACATTTTTTTATTTTTAGTGGAGAAACAAATTAAAACCAATTATCCTTTTTCTCCAACTCTACAACAATGCACAACTTTGTAGCGACCTACCAATTAAATCCCATTATAGCATCTGAAAATTGTCATTTTCAAGTGACAAAATGTGAAAAAGTTCTGAGGTACGAACGTCTTTGTAAGACACTGTATAGATGATAAAATCTTAAACAACAAAAACATTTGGATCTACTAACTGGGATCAATGATGTCCAGCAGCTTCTAAATGACCTCCATCTTCCCCCCTTTCACGGCCCACTCCAAGTTTTTGTGATGACAACATGGCTGCTGCCAGCTGTAACTGCAACAAAGTGTCTTAGTGTCCTTCTGCTGTCATGGAATGGCTTTCATTTTTTTGTCTGACCAACTATCTGTGTGGTGTTTTCTGTGTGAGTATATTTAGTATGCAGTATTACGCTGCTGGCCTCCCACTCCACCCTGTGTGAGCTGCAGTGAGACAAGCTGCCCTGTCAAAACAGAGGCACTGCTTCGGACATCTGTTGTTCTGTGGAGGGACTATGGATGTGGAAGCGCGCAGAGGATCATCGAGACGCCTGCGGACCTCTGATTAAAGTAAGTTCGACCAACATAAGTCACTTATACGGAATCTGCAAATACTTTTTCCCAATGGTTTTGTCATCTTTTTCTCAAGATAACGAGTTCATCTAGAGAAAACAAAGGTTGTTTTCTTGAAATCACGAGATGCAATGGCATGCATTTGAAGAATGGAGTCGGGTTTAACACACACACACACACGCACACACGCACACACACCAATCATCACACATCTATCATCTCACGAGCTCGAGAAAACCACTGGGAAATTAACTTGTTATCTCAAGACACCCAACTGGGGAAAATATATGCAGAAAACCAACGTTTCTCAGTTCCGTTCCTCAGGGACCACTGCCCTGCATGTTTTTGGTATTTCCCTTCTAACAGGCTTCTGTAGCACTTGATGGCATGCAAAGGAGGTCATGCAATCATTACAATCGAGTGTTCTGGACACCTGATTTCTCTAAAACATGCAATGCAGAGCTCACTGAGGACTGGAGCTGAGAAAAACTGCCATAGACTATGGTTTCTAAAAGACTATTTCTTCTCCATAGTTGGATGGGTGCTGAAGATCTGACTGACTGACCAAGAATTTAGTGGATAAAGGCTCCTAACTCTCAATAGTTACTAGTGAGAGCTACAGGGTTGGAGTCAGGAGGTTCTTCACTTATAGACGGAGACGGTTTCCAGAGCGACCATGGCATCAAATGGTCTCCAGGTGCTTGGTTTGGTGCTGGCCCTACTGGGTTGGGCGTGCGGGGCTTTGGTGTGTGCAGCTCCGCTGTGGCGCATATCGGCCTTCGTCGGGGGAGAGCTAGTGATTGCCCAGGTGTTGTGGGAGGGCCTGTGGATGAACTGCCTGTCTCAGACCACCGGCCACATCCAGTGCAAGGCCTACGACTCCACCTTGGCCCTCCCTACGTCTGCCCAGGCAGCTCGAGGGCTGACGGTTCTTTCCCTGCTTCTCAGCGTTCTGGCGGTCATGCTCGGTGTTGCCGGGGCCAAGTGTACCCACTGCATGGGCGACGGCAACCAGGCCTCCAAAGCCCGCCTGGCCAGGATAGCAGGGGTGCTCCTCATCGTGGCCGGCCTCGCCTACTTGACGCCCATCTGTTGGACTGCCTATGCCACGATTAGAGACTTTTATGATCCAACTGTTGCGGCGCCTTTGAAGAGAGAACTGGGGCCCGCGTTGTACCTGGGCTGGGGGGCCAGCGTGCTCCTCCTGCTGGGGGGAGCTCTGCTTCACGTCGGCTCCGCCGCCCCTGGAGGAAGAGCGCTGCCCGTATCTGGAGCCGCAGCAAAGCCCAGCCCATCCACGGGGGCAGCAGGAGAAGTGAAGCAGCAGGAAAAGTCATTTGTATGAGATCACTTTGTTGGACATTTAAACACCTTACAATTACATGCTTGCAAAAATGACATCTATATAAGTATTATTTGCTTCTATGTGATGATTATTTGGATTTCTTCCGAAGAGGGGCTGATTTCATGCCCTGTTCTACCTGCAGTCACAGATGGGTCTTCTTAGCAGTACTAAAGCTTTAGAGTTATGTCTTACTTACATGGTTGCCTAGGATGAAGATGTATGCTAATTAGATTGAAATCTACAATTCAGTTCAAAATTATTCATACTCCTGGCATATTTAGGATTTTGAAGTAATATTAATGTTTTGTTGTGACCCAACCAGAGTCCCATCCTAAAAATTAGGGTGATGGCTATGAGGCCTTCCAACATCAAAAACTTGGAAACATGCACTATTTTTTCAACACACCATTTTTTTAATTTAAATATAAATAAAAACTTTTGTTTTCCAATTTATATTTCATTTACATTTTTTATATTCAGAGATGCCTCATATAAATAAACTAACTACTTACTTGAATGGAAATTATTTTAAATTTAAATTTGGATAAAGTATAAGCATTTTTTGGCATGTCTTCATATTTCATTGTAGAAATATTAATGCACATAAAGAAGGTTTTCTAACTTTAAGGGCTTTGTGTTGGAGTAGGAGTTGAAATGAACCGTGGGAGGATTTAAAATGTTTTAATGGTCACTAATGCGCGTGGCTCACATTTCTCAGATTCCCCTCTGCCTCTGCTTGTGTGTGTGTGTGTGTGTGTGTGTGGGTGGTATGTGTACTAAAGGCCAGTGTGCATTGTACATTAGTTTACACTGGTGTTTTTGCTGAAAGTATCTGAGTATTTATTCTGTTTACTTTTTTCTTTGTCACCTTATCTCTGCAATGTGTCTTTATTCTTAATAAAAAAATATTCTTTCTTCAATGGTCGCTGCTCCTTTATGTTTATGAAAAGTAAAAAGTATGTTTAAGTTGAAATAATCTCTTTTTTCAGTTTGAGCAGGTTTATTCTCATAATAAAGCAAATTAAAAATGTTTTTTGTATTATTTGACTTTCATATATCAAAGTAATTAGGGTACCAGATAAATTTTGTTTTTCTTGATTTCACAACTAAGAATTTGGAGAGCGACTACCTGATTTTGAGACGCACAGAAGAAGACATGGTGCTTTAAATACCTTAATATTTTATATACCTTAAGTTTAAAACACAGTGCACAGTAAGGTAAGGTCATTTTATCTATGTCACACATTTTCAGCAACAGGGCCGTTCAAAGTGCTTGTATTGTGCAGTAATAGTGCGCTGTAATGTATTTAAAATCTTGAAGTGTTTTTTTTTTCTTTTTGGTAAAATATTTGACATATTGAGGGTTTGCAGTCTAATGTAAATTTTCAGAATAATCCATATTTTTCTTTGTCACTTTTAAAACAACAGAGGGTATAGAAGTAACTCCACCCTGGAAAGCAGATTATTCATATATTTTGTTAAAAACCTCAAATTTTGATTATGTTTATGTCCATGATAAATAAAATGTCTGGAACCTCAGGTGCAAACACGAATGTTTGCTGCTTCTTTTCATGATCATGTATGCAATTCAAAAGCTGAACAGTATCACTTTTAGCTCAAAATGTCCAAATACATATAATCATTATGACCCAAAGTAAAAACAGAAGTAAAGTGCTACAGGTGTCATGCACCAATAACACTTACACAATGCAATTTACTTAATTTGTGTTACATCTTTGTCGGTTGCTTCGAAATAATTCCCCTTACATGTGCAAAATGACTTAAGTATCTATGTGAAATACATTAAATTATTATTAAAGCATGTTAACAGAGTTATCTCTAAAAGATCACAATTTCAGACCGGAACTTTCGATTTTGAATCGTGAACAGTTGTGATAACAAACAGACTCCACTAGGGGGCAGCAGACACTAACGATCTGTCAATGAGTCAAACTTGGACATTTTTATTGAGGCCCTTATTCTTTATGAAACAGTTACAAATTATGTTTTATCTAAACTTTACACAAGACTGGATAAATGTATTGTGAAATTTATTTTCTTTATTATTATTGTTGTTCATCCATTTGCTCTAATATGGGGTCATTTTGGTGTTTGTGAGTCATTTGATTCTTTCTGGAATGACAATCAGTTTTCTTCTTCTGTTGTGTATTTAGTGCTAGACCATTTTTCAAGCCTACTTCTGTTGCTCAACTCAGATCACAGCAGAGAATAACGAAGGCTTACCTGGATGTGATCTACTTGTAGATGAGCAAGAGCCACATGTCTCAGCATATGCCAGCATTTACGTGCAAAGTGTAGAATACAAAATCATGGCACAAAGAAAGTACATAGTCAATTTAATGACTAATTGATCTGTTTTATTTTTTATTTGCAGGGCTGAAAATTATTTATACATAATCTCAACTAAACTAATGCATATACTTCACTATGTAGTTATTTTTTTTTTTTTTAAAAAGAAGCCCAAATGAAAATGCTCATTAAAAACACATCCTACATATATAATATCCTTACAATTTTAAAAATCAATGTTCTTTTCACCCTTTATGCAGGATGACAACAGTGAAAGGATGTAATTTTTAGACATTTCTACAAAAACCATATGAACCAAGTTTGTTCCCTGTTTGTTGCTCCGCCTTACAATAGCATAGTGATACATAAACAATATACAAATACATTTGATTTGTTTTTCAGAAAACTAATAGTCTCTCCTTTTCTGAAATGAACAACTTTATCACCCTTATCTCTCCTGTTGTGACTCAACATGATAATGACCCCACACATCACCCTAAGCCTACTGTTTAAAGGATAAACATAGAAAAGTATTCACACTGCTTCTGGGTCTCACTCAGATTTTCAGGAAACATAAAGTACTTTTGTTCGTAGATTAAGACTAACATGTTCAATGCAGTTGAATTCCAACTCAAAAAACGTTTTTTATGTCTGCAAACGTTTCATAATAGAAGCTGATCAACCACTTATCGATCAGCTTCGATAAGTGGTCGAAGTGCAGTCATCAAAGTGATTGCACTTTGATGACTCTTCATCAAGACAGCCTCTCGAAATTAACCACTATTTATGTGCCAGTGTTTTATAATTTGTAGAACATTTTTAAAAGTTTACTAAAGTCACTTATTTATTATTTTTAGTTGCGCTTACTGGAAATTATAACTACTTCCATAAGCCGTTTTCATAAGGCATTCCACCATCTATGACTTCTAAGCACTACTGCATACATTTTTTTTTACGCAACATATTAAGTCCCTTAGGAAAATAAAGACAACAACTTAGCAAACTGGACTGACAACTGATACAGAGTAATTATTTTGTTGATCACAAAGGCAAAAGACAGAAAAGGTGGGTCAAAAGGAAGCAATTAAACACTTATTTCCAAGAAAAACATCAAGGACATCCTGGAAGAATAACAAACACATGCTGTTCTTATTATTTTTTTCTTTAATTATGTAAAGCACCTTGAAATGCCCTGCTGCTGAAATGTGCTAAACAAATACAATTTGATTGATTGATTGATTGATTGATTGATTGATTGATTGATTGAAGAGTTAGTCTCAAAACGTTTGACTAGACCTTTACATAAAACAAAGTAACCCCTCAACCAACTGCTTTCTTTCTGTTTTTTATTGTAATTTTAATCTTCTTCAGTCTGTTTACTGTAATATTTAATCAAGTTAAATTTAACAAAATTAAACCATCAAAAACATTAGTATTTATTTTCAACATTTAAAAGACGGGCAGCGTTAAACTTGCCACACAGTAAAACCACATGCTCCCACAGAGAAAGCTGAGCACCAAACACACCAGCCCCTTTTTTCAGGGTTACTTTCTGTTCTCCTGGGAACGGTTGTCCTCTTAAAGGGACAGCGTTCCCATTTATCACCCGCATCGCATGGGAGAGGATGAGTGTCACTTTAAAAGCACATGATAGCTAAAAGTGGGGAAACAGGAGTACGCGAGCCTATTGTGTGCAGAAAATTTCTGCATTGTCATACTACGTTGCTGCCCTTCGCCGTTCAGCCTCCCCACCGAGCGGGTAGGCAGCTCCTCCGTCCGCACTGACAATTGGCTGGGCTCCTCTCTCTCTCTCTCTCTCTCTCCCTCGGTGTCACAGCTGCTTCCTGCTGCGCCGCAACATCGTAGCTTCAACCGAGCTCTCGCGTGCACGCTGGTCTCGCGACGTGAAAGTCCCCTCTCTCCTTTATCGGAATGTCTGAAGATTAACGAGGTTGTCCTGTGGGTTGCACTCGCTTGTTGTCGCGGCTGGAAGCTCCAGGTCTGAGCAGAGCCGCCACGCACTGCAGGCGGACGGAGGGCCGTGGCGAGCCGGGTGGAGGGAACCCAGCGCTGTGGAAGGAGGACGGGAGAGGAGCCGGCGTTATCATGACTGAGAAACGGATGTCGCGGTGGTATTTCGGGGGGCTGGCCTCCTGCGGAGCCGCATGCTGCACTCATCCTCTGGATCTCGTCAAGGTGAGCGGCGCAGTGGCTCTGCCCACAGAGCTGGGGGGTGAAGGAGAGTGCAGGCCTTAACACCGGGGCACAGCTGGTTCCAGCTGTTCTTGCACAAGTCAGCGTGTTTCACCAAACCTCGCGTCTTGAAGGTTTCACACAGTGCCCTGCTAGACTGCAGAGATCACTGTAAACTAACGGAGATCTTAAGTTGGCACAGTTTGTCTGTAACAAGTAGGATGTTCAAAGTTGAATCTAGGTCATAGGTCAACACAAAGTTTCCCAGACACTGTAGTCCTGTTAATCTATACCAAATGCCTAAATCTTCTTCTTCTCCAGTGACGTTTGCACATGACTCAAATAAAGTTTGTGGCGCTCAGGAAATCATGTGCTGTGTAATTATACAGGGAGGAAAGGTAATCACCAGACTGGAGTTGAGCAGCTTCTCTGAAATGCCTTCTGTTTGCCCTCACTTTTTACTTGCATGTGGCGAAGCTGGAAAGCGGGTTTTTACACACAAAGCACAAGCTTCAGAAATGTAAATGTTCATTATTTTAAGAAGAAAACAGAGCGTGAGCCGCTTACTGACATTAAGGTTAAAAAAAAGTGACTGGCTTCAAACGACTACAGCCGAAAGTGACAAAGTGACCTGTCTTCTCTAGTTGTATGGGCTGATTTAAGTTTCCTACTGTTGGATAGTTTTGAGTAAAAATATCATAGCATCATAGTATTTATATAAAAATGTATGGCATTATATCCCTGCTTTGATTTAAAACGGAAAATTAGCAAATATTTAGTCATATCAAGTACCTAAACCTATGTAGTCCATACCACGTGTTTATTAAAATGTTTATACAAAGACTGAAGAAAAATATTTCAGTAAACAGCCTCTAAATTTAGGATTTTGTGGTTAAGCAAACTGTCCGGTTGCACGCAGTAATATACATTTTTGTTGGCTGGGTTTTGACTAAAACAGGTATAACGGGTCTGTCTAGTAAAATTATCTCTGAACTGGATCCTCTGATGAAAAGGACGATAAAACTGTTAGGAACTGTGCAGCAGAAAATGTTAGGTTTATTTTCTCTTTATAGGCACAAGAGGCCTTTATTTAGCAGTAACTGGACAGGCAATGGGGAGGAGAGAGCTCTATCACACACTGCACTCGGCACGTGAATGCATGTGTGTGACTGAATGGAGTGTGAAATGTGGACTTGATAAAGTTCTGTTCAAGTACAGGTCATTTACAGGCCATTTACCTACTGAGCCTCCCATCACTCAACATTTTAGTTGTTTTAAACTATCAGAACCTTGGTAAAACTCCCATCTGGTAGCTAGATGATGCCTAGTTTGGAGCATTACACATTACTGCCCCTCCCCTACCTGCTGCTGTGTGCACTGCAGGTCAGCTGGCTGAAATGATGAAAATTATAAATAGCTGTTTTTGACACCGGATTACCAGTAAATTGCCTATTTATGAAAAGTCGGTACTGAACAGCTCTTGTGTCATTATCTCTTCCTGCAAAGTGTTGTTCATGTTTAACTCTGAGATTAGTGTGAGACAGCTTTAATTCATCTTCATCAAATGCTGTTTTCTCAAGAGTTTAGATGAAAATCTGTGTCATAATCAAAATGGTCACAATCCCATTTTAGAGCCAGTACAGTGTTAAGACTTTCGAAAGGCATTTTTATTTCGTCTCTGGCTTTCAGCCGGCTTCAATGGCTTGATTTCCAAGAGTGAATAACATTTTGTTGCAACAATTATTCCGACATCTAGTTAGTTTAAAGACATTATGCAGTGAAAACAGAATGAGGTCCCATAATAGAGGAAAAGTGCATTTTGCACTTCGCTGTAGTGAGCTCTGTTTCCACATCGCCGAGAAGTCCAGTGGTGGCAGTGCAAAGACCACAGACTCCTGTTTGTTTTCATGCTAGCGTAGAACCGGATTTAGCAAACACAGGTTTGACCTCATCTGTTCTAGTTTTTAAAGTTACAAAGTGGTTTGCCAGCAGCACAAACACTGACAGAAAAATATAAGTAAGGATGGGACCGGTTCTGATGCTGCCTTGCTTTAAATTGTAGCTCTCTCTCTTTTTTTAATGAAATGGTTATAAAATAATCAAGTTGATGAATTTATTTAAAACACTATCTAATTAATTTCCCTCCAAAAATAAATTTCCCTCTACTTACAGCTTGATTTGAGCCCTGATCGAATCTTACCGAATTAATCTTTATACCTGTGACCATAACAGATTTTTCTCTGGTGGGGAAATGGAGAAAGAACTTGACATTTTTTCAGAGTTACTTTTTCAGTGGTTTCTTTAAATCTGATTCTCCTCGTACTTGAATTGAAATTAAGTGACGTCGGTGATCAAGATATTGCTTCGTCATTTGCACTTGAGGGCTGAAGACTAACAACGACTTACTGTCTCCTCTACTGCAACTCCACAGGGCGATGGATTGCTAATGTGGGTAATAAATTATGTCAGAAGTCATATTTGATTTCCGCATTTTATCACTGAACTTTGTTCCAAAATCTGAAAACATTAGATTTGCAAAATCTCTGTTTCCAATGTGGTTCTGTGGCCAATGTGTTTCCTCATTATTTTGTATCTTGAGACACTGTTGCAACATTTTGTTCAGCAGATGTTGTAACTAAGTCAGCATCCATTTCAGATTGTGAAGGTAGAGTTGGTGAGGAACTTTGAACTATACAAGTTGGGAACTCGACTTCGGACTTGAAATTTCTGACTTGAAAATGTTCAGATACAAAAGAAGCTGCAGTGATTTAAACGTTGAACCGAAACACACAAACCAGTTTATTCAGATCAGCAATGTGGGGGGAACAAAAGCCCACATTGTTTCAAAAAGGTCATTGACCTTCAATCCCAGGTCCTCATCAAAACAAAGAACAAAGGTCATGTTTTGAAACCACTGAGGCCCTCTTCCAACAAGCACAGAGTGTTACAACACCTGGATTACTGGTGCATGGCAGGATTTCCTTTTCTTTAAGGCCTAATGAAGAACAGCGTGGAAAATAACATTTATCATTAAAAGAAAACAGCTGAATTCAGAAAACCTTGTTTGATTTTTGAATCAAATTAAGCTTTCACATCAATCCGTGCATTTTTCCTTTGTGTTCTGCATCTAAGCTCCAAATCAATGTGTGAGGTTTTAATTTTTTTTTTTCAACATATGGCCCTCTTTTTCTTCCTCAGGTCCACCTGCAGACACAGCAGGAAGTGAAGAGGAGGATGGTTGGGATGGCTGTGCACGTGGTGAGGAATGACGGAGTGCTGGCTCTCTACAGTGGCCTCTCCGCCTCCCTGTGTCGACAGGTAGATTTTTTTATTTTTTTTTTAAGCTAAATTTTGTCAGAATCTGAAAAATTATGTGGGTGATCATCATCTTCAGCGTTGAAGAGTTTGTTCCTTAATTCACATCTACATATATATTTGTTGAATCAGTCTGAGTGTGGAAAAAAAAAAAACACCTTTGCAAAATAATAGAAAAATAGCGATAGAGAGATTTTCTTTTTCCCCAAACAAATTGTGCAAGTTGAATAAAGCTGCTGAATGCAGATAATATGCAAAAGGATGATTAATTAATTAATACCAGCGATATCATATTAAGCTTCCTAACAAGAATACTAATGTTGTTGCATATTTTACATCCCTTGGTTGTTAGTTTATGTCAGGAATACACCCGGTCCTCTTTAATTTTTTTCAGAAGTTGCGCTCACTGTTGCTTTCCACTGATTTAAAGTAAATCTTTATTGTCACAATAGATAGAGCAAAAGGTCAGGGAGGAGACATTAGACCAGAGGCCAGCAGCAGCAGGTTGATGATGATGATGATGATGATGATGATGCAGGGTCTTCTCAGGTAAGGAGGGATTATAACTTGATGAGAAATAAGGAAGGGAAAGTCCTCTACAGCAATTTCAACTTTTTTTCTCTCCACAAGACCATGTTATGGCAAAGATAAAGCTTAAAAAATGTACAACTTTGACTGTAACTTTATGGAAAAGCTGCCTCAAAGTCAGTAATTTTAGGCAGCAACAGTCAGAGTTATGAAGGGATAATTTCTTTGTACGGCTCTGAACGCACGCAAGCACAAATCTTCAACAGTCACCAATAAAGTCAGCAATAAATAAATAAATAATATAACTGCTTTTCACAGCAAGTTTTTTCTGGGACTTTGTTTTAGCGAGCTCAACCACACTGAAACTGAAACCAGTGTCTGAGAAACTGCTGATATACTTGGGTTTTTATTTACAACCATCACTCAAGTGCACTGGGAATAAGTCGGACAAGGGGGGTCATTCCCTCTTGTTCGGAGCAGCAATAGTTTGGATAAAAATTCCTCGTTGATGTCAGAGAACAATGGGCAGACTGACTTGAGATGGGGGGGGGGGGGGAATGTCTTGAAATAGATGGGCTACAGCAGCACAAAACCACACTGGGTGCCACTCCCGTCAGCTAAGAGTAGGGAAATTACCCTGCAGTTCACACAGACTCACCTAAATTGGGCAATCAATGACAGATTGGGAAAAGTTTGCCTGGTTCAGTGAGCCTTGATTTGAGCTGGGATATTCAGATAGTGGTGTCAGAAAAAACCTGAAAACATAGATCCATCCTGTCTTTTTTTTAAGGATGCTTTGGTTATATTGTGCTGTTTCTACGCTCCTCTTCAGAGACTCTACTTTTATAGTCCGCTTATTTTGTACAGGTCAGATAAAATTCTGTGGCCCTTTTCTGTCAGAAGTTTCTTTCTTCTGAAAGAAAGAAACTTTCTTTCAGAAGAAAGAAAGTTTCTTCTTTCTTTCTACCACCACAAATGTTGGACCAATTCAGCAGAATTTATTCTGTTTTAAAATGCTTTTCTTATTTGTCAGAGACCACACAGACCAACCGAGGTACTGTGGCTTATCCAGTGGGGGTTACAGCACCCCCTAGCGGCCTCCTGAGGCCACCATTGAATCTAACACAACTGGTGAAGTTGTGTTAGATTACACAACTTTATTAGGTTTGTCTGTATTGCTGCTCCATTATAATCTCATTTAGTAGATATGACTGATAAAAGCTGGAGCTTGTTAGGGTGCGGGTTTATCGTTGTTCTATTTGAGACGTAAAACGTAGGATTTGTAATTTCTTTTATCTTTAAAATGAAAAAAATCTGAATTTAATGTACTAAAATGTGATTATTATGGTCATATGTTAACCCAAGAACATGAATACAACGGTGTAAGCAACCGTGATGCTTCACTAACATGCAAACCTGCTTTGTATTGCTAAGATAATCTGTCTTCCTTCCACAGATCTCTTGAGGTTGCAGCTTTCTTGGGCCCAGACTTCTTCCTTTGGATAAAGAAAGTGACTGAGCTGTTTATGAACTAAACATGTTTCTGTCTTTCAGATTACCTACTCCCTCACCAGATTTGCCATCTATGAGACAGTCAGAGACATGATGGGCAGCACTGGCAAGGGACCAATGCCTTTTTACCAGAAGGTCCTGCTGGGAGCATTTGGAGGTACACACACACACACACACACACACACACACACACACCTACACACACGCATTCGTTCCTTCATCTTTCACTCTGACCCAAATGTGCAGTTGCCACCTGTGAAGGACTGTTTAGCAACACGTTTCATCTGCCAACAGGATTCACTGGTGGGTTTGTTGGGACTCCATCAGACTTGGTGAATGTCAGGTAAAGCTACTTGACAACATTCCCTTTAAACAAGAACATTTGTGTGGATTTTGCTAATTAATTATGGTATTAGCTGGAAAGATAAATGAGATCTGAAATCATTTTTTCTTCTTCCTCTTCTAGAATGCAAAACGACATGAAGCTGCCACCAGAGCAGAGAAGAAAGTGAGTGTTGGGGTTGAACGATGCTCTGTATAGATTGGTGTTCACGTAATTTATCACTGTACTTGTGCTTTGCTTGTAGCTATAAACATGCTGTCGATGGACTCTACAGAGTCTTTAGAGAAGGTAAACGACGAGCACGAAATCAAGTTTTCACTTTGTGTTTGTGTCATCTGGCATCGCAATCAAGGTCTGGTCTTTATTTGTTCATGCAGAGGGTGTGAGAAGGCTGTTCTCAGGAGCCTCCATGGCGTCTGGCAGGGGGGCGCTGGTCACTGTGGGGCAGGCAAGTCGCATTAAAAATCACGTTAACGTTTTCACAAAATGTTCTTCTAAGTGATTAACGACACTTTCCTGCAGCTAAGCATTGATGCAGCAGAGACGGAACGATTTAGACTTTCTTTAAATCTCAAAAGCTTCTTGTTTTTTGTTTATATTAGGGTTTTTTTGCAATAAAAAAAAAATCCTGATCTAAAAATCCTCCTAGAGGGCACAAAAAAAATCAATATTATGAGACAATGGCTGCACTGGAGATTTCATCCTTTCATATAATAAGCTGGCAATACATGGACATTTATATTTAAATGAGTCTCAGTGTTTAAGATTAACATTTCCCAAATTGTATTTTTTTTGTTTGTTTGCAGTTGGCGTGTTATGACCAGGCCAAGCAGCTGGTGTTGGGAACAGGCGTGATGGGAGACAATATACTCACACACTTCCTTTCCAGCTTCATAGCGGTAGGAATTGAGTTCTTCCACTGATTTAATGCAGTTTCCAGAGCTTCTTCTTCTTTTTTTATATTTTACATTTTTTGCAAACATCTCCTCTGCAGGGAGGCTGCGCTACGTTCTTGTGTCAGCCTCTGGATGTGCTCAAAACCAGGTTGATGAACTCAAAAGGAGAGTACACAGTAAGTAACTCGCTCGTCTCGTAGGTCGCCTACTTGTTCAGTTTTCAGTTTAAACTCACTTTAATAATATTTATTTCTCCCCCCCATGTCTGCAGGGAGTAATGCACTGCTTACGGGAAACGGCCAAACTGGGTCCGCTGGCATTTTACAAGGTAAAAAATAAATAAGGAAAAATAGTCCTACACAATTTGTCCTCATTCATGGATATATAGAAAATCACTCAGACCAGATGATGATGGCAATATTTGATGCAAATACATTGTGAACCTCACTTTAGATGTGTGTTGAATACCTATAAAAGTCAGAGTTGTGAAATGACGGCTGTTTCATTTTTTTCAGCAGTTTTTCTATGCAGGAAGGCTTGAAATTAGTCTTTTATTCTACTCATTGTGTCTTCTTAAATCAGTCCTTTATCAGTGTATTAAAAAGTTCAACTGTGCAATGAGATTTTATTTTTCCACACTGATGCAAAAAAAAATCGATTTTTTTTGTGTAGATCTCAACTGTTTTCAGAATCTCCTTGAATTTCAGATGCATCTCAATCAAAGTATCGTTAAATTAAAAGTGACTTATTTCAGTAATCCAGTTCAAAAAGTGACATTAATTTTCTCAGAATACAAAACATTACGTCAGACCGATAAGAGTTTTGTTATGCAGAAACGTTGGCCATTTGTAACGTACTTTCTTCAGCTCTACAGCAGTGTTTCCTAAATCTTGTCCTCAAGGCTCCTGCATGTTTCACATGTTTCTGCTTTAACACACCCGAATTGGATGACTGCTGCTCAGGACTGGCCTGTTAGTCAGACATCAGTTGAAATCAGGTGAGCTGCAGCAGGGAAACATCTAAACCATGCAGGGTGGTGTGCCTTGAGGACAACATTGCTCCACAGTATATCCACTCAGTAGTTGATCGGGATTTGGTTTGCCTGAATCACTGCCGAAATGCGACGTGACATGGAGGTGTTCAGCCTGTGAAAACAGCTTCTCTGTGTGGTTTAGGTTGAGATAATTAGGTGGCCATTGATACCATGGTCATTACAGCAGGTATAGATAGTTTAGGCTGTGTGAGCAGAAGCCAAATCCTGCTGGGGAATTAAATCAGTATCTCCATAAAGCTTGTAGTCAGGGGATAAAAGGAGCGCGACAGTTGTGGTCCACATCCTGAATTCTTGAAACACTGACTGTCCAGACATTACGGATCTTCTTCAAACTCTTTAAATGAATCTGTTCCAAGGCAGTGGTTATATTTATGGAGCCTTTTCTTTGAGACTTTATCCTTCCACTCAACTTTGTGTTAATAGGCTCAACTACAGCCCTCTGAGAACATCCAGCTTCTTATGCAGAGATGTTCCTTGTGACTGTGTGCTGGACAGCTACCAACTCCACTGATTTCCTAATGTCTTTGAGACTTTAACATGCCCATAACACACGATTTCTGTGTTAAAGATTATTTTTTTATTGTAATATTCCAATTATTAGAGAAACTGAATTTTGGGTTTTATTCACTATAACTAAAATCATCAAAATTAAAAGAACATTGTGTGTAATGAATCTAAATGCAATGAGTGAATTTTTGAACACATTCGCTCCACTTAGCTGTGTGTGCAAGTTATTGCTGGTTTTGCTGCTGTCATTTCGCACTGAATGTTTCCTCTGTTCTGTGTGCTGCAGTTCAGTGTTGTTGGTTATTTTCACTATCAGATCAAAGTGCAGAGATTAAAATCCTTTGACTTTGTTGCAGGGTCTTGTCCCAGCCGGGATCCGCCTGGTTCCCCATACAGTTCTCACCTTTGTTTTCCTGGAGCAACTCAAGAAGTACTTCGGCATTCGCATCATCTCCTGATCCGCTCCTTGGCTCCGTCACTGCCAATCATGTCCTCCTTCCTCATCCTGCTCCTCATTATTCACAAGTAAAGAAGGGAAAGGGGGACCTGAACATGGTCATGGTGCTGTTCCCTCTCCTTTTTTTCTCTACCTCCATCCCACAAGTGGATTTACGCAACTTGCATCGAAAACCAACAGTTCTGGTCATTCTTTTGCTCTTTTACATCAGAAATGGGGGGAAAAAACAGATTCAAAGCTACTGGATTGAGGTTAATAACATCAATAGAATATTAATCAAGTGTCAGAGATTACTGTTATTGTTTAATCATGATGTAGTTTTGGAAACTGAGTTCAGATCGTACGTGTTTAACATTACACGTTGGTTGCAGGCAAAATTTTAACCTCGGCTGATTCCATATCATGTGCCGTTTATTAATCTGACCTAAAATCTAATCTATTAGTTGTTTGTGATAATTTCAGGAGTGACACAAAGTGAGGAATAACTGCAAACTGCAGCTTAGTTTACAGTTCTCTAAAGCAATTTCGATTTTATCGAGAGAGCACGACATCATCCAGAAGTTGTAAACAAACGCAGCGCAGCTTTATCAGTTCCCATCTGACCAATCTATAATGGATTTACAAAGTCATAAATCTAAGACGCCTGTTTATTTTCACTCGGTAATCAGTGAGCAAACAGCGGGGTTGATAAATTGAGTTCAACATAAAATATTTTTTTTGTTTTTGTTTCCACCTTAATATTTTTTTAACAATCAAAACACTGACTGATTAAAATGTGATTAATTTCTTTCCGTTGCTTCCTTAATTCATTCCACTGTCGCATTTCACATCACGTCTAAAAACGGAGAGGACCAAGTTTGTTTGGATCACTTTTTACACAGCGAGTTAAAAGAAAACTGAGGTTTTCTCCACACATAGCTGGGTCTTTTTTTTTTTTAAAACAAATATCTTCACCACATTGTTTAAAAAAAATAATACTGTGCACATGGGATCGGTTTTAGAAAAAGTTTTCAGCCACATCAACTTGCACAAAGCTGCTCCTGGCTGTTGTTTTTTAAACATGCCAAACCCATAGGGGGCAGTGTAGCACAAAGCTAAAACCTGTGTCAGCCAATCGGATTGAAATGTTTAAACGCATTTCAATTTCCTGGCGCCATGTTTAATTCCCATGGCACCAGGAAATTGAAATTTATGAAGTTAAAAAAAACATAGGTCAATGTCAATTGGGAATAATGTCAAACAAATTATACTATGTGGATTTATTGTTGCATTATTTGTCCTCTTTGGTTGGAGTTTATAAATAATTGTTTTTAGTGATATTAAACTGAGTTTTCCTGTGGATGAAAGACCAAAAGGCTTTTTTTTTCACCCCAGATATCTGGCTACATGTGGACTAGGCCTGAAATACATAAAGACATCTGATAATACATAAAAATTATTCTGTCTCCAAGATCCTAACAACATTCTATATCTACTCTAAGGATACGGTTTAAAAAGGCAGTATTGTGTAAAATCTAAATTTTTCAGCATTTCATTATGTTATAATATTCACTCGTCAAAAACATACCTGGAGTGCTGCCTTGATTTTTACATGTATGATCGAGAAATCTTTGAATCTCCCACGGCAACCATTTCAGGGTGGTTGCCTTTTACACACAGCTCCCCTCTGCAGCTGCAGTTTCCAGTCGGGCTTCTGCCTCACAGAGCCATCCACCTCCTTGACTCTCTCAATCAGCTCCTTCAGACTAGCCAGCAGCAATTAGCAAACACTTGGAGGAACTACGCCGCATCTGCTGAGCTCATTATACAAACTGCTTTTCAGGGCAATGCTCCTATGAACAATGTTAAAGGCTTAATAGAGGAACACTGATGTGATGACTTGCTGAAGGCGGAGTGTCGGAAAGAGCAGGAACTTCTTAAAGGGACAAAGCCCAATTCCAATGTGTTAGATTGCAAAGTCGAATTAAGTGATTCTCGATATAGATGGAGCATTTTTATAACAACTAAAGGCAACATGATTACTTGATTGTACTATAAAATGGTACTATGTGCCTGTAAAATGCATAATGCTGCCTCTTTAAACAACAGCTCTTTTTCAGTCTGCAATATTGGTTTTAAAACGCGCTTTATTTAAAACTTGATATAACACTGACTGACCTGCTTTTAACAAAGGGACGACATTTAAGATTCAAAATATTCAAACTGAAATTGTGGATGAATCCAGTTTCAAATGTTTTTCTGTTTCTTTCACTCATAAGATGTAAAGAATATCTTCCCTCTGCAAGCCGTGCCTGCTCGAGTCTTGCTGCCTTATAGTATCTGTCCTGTAGGGGGCAGTGCTGTTACATGTGAATTGTCCTGTTTTATGCACCCGAGAGGTTTTCTATCTTCATCTCAGGATGAAACCTGTGGCATCTACTGTATTTACATTCACTGAAGTGGAACTGTCGGGACAGTTATGAGTCAGTAAGTTTCAATATTGTCGATCTTTCACTAATACATTTGAGAATTAAAGGACTAATTGAAACTGTGTCTTCAGATTTTTACTGTAGTTTTTTTTTGGGGGGGGGGATTTTATTTGAGTGTTTCTAAAGCAAGCCAGTGTTTCTTTATCTAAATAAATCTAATAAGTTAATAAGTCAGCTGATGATCCTTCTGGGGTGGTAAGTGATTCATTTGAAGAGTTTCAGCTTCTCACTGCTACAAGGTCGCGCAGCACAGCTGGCTGCGGTGGTGAATCAGCCTTCACCTTCAGGGTTCTGGTCTCAGCAGAGCAAGGGCGCGATTTAATGTCCACACATCTACCGTCTTGATCTCAGGCCTTCCTTCCCAGACTCGTGGCCTCTCCGTGGGCATGAGGCAGTTAATTGGTGACATTCATGAGCAATGATTAATGAAATCCGGGGGGGATTCTGCTCTTTGGCCAAGATGAACATAAGCACCCCATATGTTATGATTGTAATACATCATATTAGTGACTGTGACCTTTCACCTCCATCATCTTCTGTCACATCTGTCACTGAATGTGGTAATGGAGGAGAAACTACCTACCATTACAGGAGGTAGTGTTCATCCTCCGTCATTGGTGGCCATGCTAACTAGCTTTAGCATTCACTTCAGACTGTGCTGTAGTGAAGCGGAGAGCAAGGCGGTTGAGAGCAGCACATTCACAAGCTTGATTTTTTTTTTACACATCTGTATTATTTTGTCACAAGATGGTGACAGTTCTAACATATATTTCTAACAAACATATATATACACATACATGTGTGTGTGTGTGTATGAAGAGCATAGTGAAACATTATATATAAATATATAAACATGTTATATATTGCCGCTTTAATGTTTCCCACAAATTAAGTCAGGTATGTTTGCAGATTTACTTATTTACGGCACACAAATTTCAACATTGCAGTTGTTAATGAAATACAGTTAGATTTTTTTTTTTCTAAATTGATACTTTTATATTTTATTATATTTAAATGCATGTCTGAGATACACTTTGGTTAGATTAAAATAAATCATGTCCGATCTAAATCTGCCAGTTGTGAGAAAAATTTAAGGCTGAACTTTTATTTCCTGACTTATCGATGTCAATACTCATCTGCATCAATTGAAAAACATGTTCTCTTGTATTTCCAGTTTTGAAGATTACTTAATAAAAAATTCTTAGATACAGATCAACTTAAAAATGTAATATTTCTTTAAAAGTGTCTTTCATTTGTTTTTGGTAAAAAAAAAAACAGTTTATTTTTCTTTAAGAATAAAACAGTATATAAAGAGCATAGTGAAACAATGTTTGCATTAAAGCTCCAGTGAAAGACTCAGCTACCTCAGTAAAGATGAACTCATTTTTTTCCCTTCGTTTTTATCCGTCTTTACCAGTGGCAGCAATAATGGTGGATGTATTATTTTGTTCTCCTTTATATGCTTCCTTTCCTTTTATTTTTCTGGCAACTGACGTGCAGTTTAACATTTCAATATGTTTTGCTCATTTCTATTGATTATCTTCTAAGCTTTGGATCTAATATAACAATAAACTAAATACAAAACTCCAAACTCGATCACACGAACTCAGACAGGCGCGCCACGTTTCGTCCAACAGAGATGTCGTTTACGGATAAATGCATTTCATTCAAAGCCTGAAGGAAAAGCCCGCGAATACAATATTTCATCATGTCACAAATACGTTTGCTTATTGAGAGAAGTGGATTAAAAGTGCGAATTATTGTAGCTGAGCTATATGTTGTATCACTTTAACATAAAATCAAACATTTTATCATTGCTACGACTTTTGCTGACGTCTGTTCTTATGAATCTCCTTAGCGTGTCATCCGTCACCTTGGGAAGAGGAGAAACCTCAGGGAGAAAACTGGAGCAGTGGGTGGATTTCAGAATAAACATTGTTGCCCGTAGGAAAACATCAAAACGCTGGATCGAGCCTCAACTCTGGGTGTGAGTCAAATATGAAACTGAAACCTGGTGAGAACATTTACACAGATAATGTTGCAAAGGAAGCTATTTTTGTGCGTTCGTGATTTTCTGCAGATGTCGGGCTCCCCATCGATACAGGATAACATTCTACGCAATCTTACTTTGTTGCTTTGGTACAGAAAATACCAGGAACCAAAATCAAAATGAAATTTTATGCCAATCTGTTGGGTAATATTTCTGAAGGTTTTGCCGTAGGAAAAGTTGATTGCTTCATGACATATGAATTTATGAAGCAAATGTTTATTAATCAGCTGAACATCCCTGCTGTGTTCTGTACATTTGTTTCTTTCATGACAAGTCCCACAGGTTTATGAATTTGACACGCCGCCCTGGTCCACAAATCATTTTCACATGTCTTTTCAGGCACAAAACATTTGTGTCTGTGGGCAAAGAATCTGTGCTGTAAATCATTTCAAAATATGTTTATCTGTAACTTTGGCATTTGTAGAATAATATGTAGTCTGCCTTTCACTGACCTGCACATCTGTGCAACACTGGCACCATTTGTTCTTCTTACTGGTGGGGAAGCTCTGCTAATGGTTGCTATTAATCTTTTGCTAAAAAAAAAACAAAAAAAAAACTGATTATAACCCCATGATTTTTGAAGTAGTGGGGAAAAAAAGACATTGCTGTTCTATGTTCCCGGAAGTAGCTAGCTGTGCTACTTCCGGGAAACAAACAAGTAGAGATATGTTGGACTCTGTTTCTGTGCAATATATTTTGCTCCTGATTTATGTTTTTCCAGGAAATGTTCAGTGGACGGGCTGCTGTGCTCTCATCGGTCCGCTGTTTGACATGTCGATGTGCCATCACACACTCCAACAGAGCTAAAATGAAACACAGTTTTTGCTAATATTTAGTATGCTGGAAGAGAAAACTTGTTTTATTTTAGATGTGGAAATACATAGTCAGGAGTAACTCTCTACAGAGGTGCATGAAAGCAGGAACAATTGCAGAAAGTGCAAAACATGAAAAAAAAATCAAATAGCAAAAGCAAGACTGGGGAGATGAAGGATAATTCATGTCTGAAAATGTGCTGTGGCAAAACCCAACTTTCTAAAATATTCATAATAAAAATTATCACCTGGGTTTGTGTGATTGAGCTAAAGAAGTCAAGCAGCGGGCGCTCAGAGGTGACACTGAACCTTTTTACAGCTACAACTTTCATTTTCACTTACAAAGGATGATGGGAGCAAAAAGAAAACAAAGTGATCAGATTTTTACTTCCTTAAGTCGGGAATTATCCGAATGCATATTGGAAAATTCACAGAGTAATGAGAGTAGCTGTAAAATTCGTTGGCAAGTAGGTCATTGTGAAGGCAACATCCTTTGTTTTGTTCGGTTTAACGATGCAGAAGGTAATTTTTTTTTTTTACACATATTTAATTAAACTGCTACTATGCCCTGACAGTATGATATTAGACAGAAAAAGAAAAACAGAAAAACAATACAAAATAATAAAAAAGAAACATTCTCTCATTTTATTGTGCCAGGACAGAGTAAGAATTTCAACAAATACACAAAAACATATTTTTAATAAAAGTTACCTACTTCAACTTTACTATTTTAGGAACCTTGTCAGAAATATTTCTTGCATCATTTTACTTTAATTTCACAATTGCACACTACTTTGTGATGGTCTGTTAAAACACTGAGGTTTGTAGTGGTTGGGTAGCAAAACGTAAACAACTTCAGGCGGTTTGAATACGTTCGTAAAACATATTCGAGGCTCTGCAGACAGATAAACCAGCTCATTCTTTGCTTTTTGCAGTAAATTGGTAGACCGATGTCTCCAACCTTAGCAGCCTATCAAATTATCTCCTTTCAATGTCTGAATCTGTTTTTTGAAGATGATCTTTATCTCATACTTGCTCTGCTGGAATATTGGCAAACAAAAACAACAAATGGAGGTCACAGCGCCTACAATGGCTGCTGGAGAATGTCAAAACATTCATTGTGGCAATGTCACTGGAAAATTTAACGTCGCAGTGACATTGTGCAAAGAATCCCTTTTAGTCGTCTTCCAATTAGAAAACTGCCTCAAACACAATAAAACCAACATGATGTTCTAAAGTGTCATGAAGGAAATACAGGAAATGGAAACGTGTTGACAAAACTCAACCTTGAAGTAATGAATGTCTTAGAAGCAGGACGTCTTTAATCCTGCTCGACGACAACCTTGAGAGTAAAACGGCGAATTTTAAATAGGGACAATGAGGATCTTTTTGGTTTGTTAAAGAAAATATTATAATAATTTTAATCACTGTGGCTTCACGACTCATACAGTATTTTCATGAATAAAACTACTTTTTTTGTTTTTTGCACAACCCTTACACCCATTTTTTCTATCAGTCTTATGAAAAGAACTGTAGCAGCCTGTGAAAGGGATAGTTGCAACCACTGGATTCTTCTCATGAAATTTTCCTCGTGCCCTGGTTGGGCTTAGATTTTATTTCTTTTATATGACAAACTTCTTACACCTCAACCTCAACAGCTGCATTTTTAATCTAATTTTTAAATCTTCCATGTTTTTTTTTTTTTTATCTTCCCTGCTAAAAAAAAAACAATACAAAGATTTAAGCAAGTGAAGATGATTGATTGACGCCTCCACCTCCATCTGGGAAGCGAGTCTCCCTCGTCTCACCATGTGAGTTCTTTAGAAATTGATCTTTGAATCAGTTTCCCAGGAAACATGTTAAAAAAAAAAAAAAAAAAAAAAAAAAACGAGAATATTAAGTGTGCAAAGGACAAAACATTTGAGTTTTCTTGGAATCTGACTGAGAAAATCGGGATTTGAAGCCATTGCTTACAGTAAGAACCTGCACATGATTAGAATGTGACGACATCGAAAATATATCACAATTAGAAAATAAAGGTGTTTTAATTTAGCAAAAAAAAAAAAAGCAAAAATATTACATCTTCAATGTAAACATTTCACATATTATTGGCTTAAATTTACATAAAAATATGTTTTTCTACGATTCTTTTAATGGAAGTAAATATGTGTGGGAATAACTGAATTGATTAAAAAAAAAAAGCTACCATTGGAGTTTCTACAAATGCAGCCGGTCCCACACACATTCACTCATTGGCCTTTTCTTTTCTTGACATTCTCTATTATACACACCCACACACACACACACAAGTGCACAATATCTCATCATCTTGCCTAAGGACACCTCGACATGTGGACTGAAAACACGACGGTTCTGCTTTGTAGTTCCACAGAAACCCACATTCCTACACGCAGCAAGCAGGAGAGCAAAATATTGGAAATTACTTTTCATTTCTATGTTAACCCAGAACTGATGGTTCATACTGTTCACACATCCAGTTTATCCAGGTTTTAAAGTGCTAAACCCTGGAGTCAATTTAAAATATATTATTTTTTTTTTAGCAGTTTTGCTGCGCTGGAAACAGGCGAGTCACTAGACAAAGGTCATCAGTCGTCCCTTTGGGCTCTGGCAGCAACTTGCCTTCTGGCAGATTCAGCTACAAGCTGACAGCTTAACGCAGGAGCGTTCCCACTTGGCAGTAAAACCTGAGACACATCCTGTGGTCAAATAATGTTTTCTCTGCGCAAACAAACGCAAACCACGCCACAGGAGCGCGTCTATTAGATAGCTGAACAACGACAGCGCACTCTCAAACTTTTGTAAAATCACAAATTTGTTGCTGTATATCAGTCGGACACTGGCGAAGATAAAGTCACACACTTTGCAGTTTACAGATTAAATATTTGACTTTATTTAGCTTCAGTTTTAAACTCTCAAAATTCAGTCAAAAACCACCATGTGCTTTTTTGACTGAATACTGCCTGCATGAACAGGGTTTTCAAAGTGATGCATGAAAGCCAAAAAACACCACAGAGAAACAAATGTTGAGTTAATCTGGTAGAAATATTCCCAACAAACCAGGATGTGTTCTTCATTTGCAATATTTCAATGTATTAAAATATTGATTTGATAAATTAATGCTGTCCATGGATCAATACACCAGAGGACGCTGATGTTATGGGGGAGAGCCTCCAGGTTTTCATGGGCCTCACTGATTGTCCAAGGCTGACACATAAAAATCTAAATCATAGCAGAATTTCAGGATTCTTATTAAGTTTTCACCTTGAATTTAAGTTTTTGTTTGTTTTTTTGGCCTTGGAGGCAGTGATCCCTCCAAGGCCATCACTGCCTTGCTCTTCTATGAAAGAAGAGCAATGTCTCATAGCTCTTCAAAAGTGAAGAGCTATGAAAGATATAAAATGGACAAATAGTTACAACCTACCAAAGTTTGCTACATGGACAATCTCTCTTCTACAAATTGAAATATAAAGCACTATTTTAAGCAGTCACTTTGGATTACCAAAATTATTTCCATTTTCCGAATGCCAGAAACATGAAGGATTTGACATTTTCATTACTTACTTCAAAGTCAGAAGTTTACATACTCTAACTTTGCCGTACTTTTAAACAATCTTTGTTAGGGATGATCGCACACTCGTATAAATGATACCTTTTTCTATCCCTTTTCTTGTGTTTTGAGCCATTTGTTTGATATTTAGAAGCACTTTGTTTGTGTTGATTTATTTTTAATCAGAGTTTCAGTATTCCCATGGTCAGTGTGCCTACTTGTATTGCTTTAATTTGCTCTGTCACTGGACAATTAGCTCCTCAGCTCCTAAGACTTTCTCCCCTCATAACTTCTATTGATTCTGTTGGTTGAACTCACCTGTTCCTGGTCTCCACCAATCACCTGTCAGTTTTAATTACTGCTTTTCACATCCTCCCTACAGGTACCTTTTGTTGTTTGTTGCATGAATAAGTCAGCTCTCTGCTTTTCTACTGGGTTTCACGTTGAGAAGGATTCGAAATGATTTACCACTAAAATGTTTGGAGGGAGGGGGAGTTTGTTAGAATCCTTTGTATGTTGCAGACTCATACCTGAGTTAAAATTCCTGTATCTTAATCTTCTTTTCTAAATATCAAGCGTCTCAAAATAAATATTCATTTTATAGCTGCGGACAAAACGAAGAACAAAAAAACTAAGCCGTATGCACTCTGGAGCAACAAACACCACGATTGCCTCACTCTTTCAGCTGAGATGCATGAATGTTACACATGAGATTAAGAGTTCAGTGTACAGGTAGGACCAGGAAAAATACTCAGGCAGAAGTTGGGACTGGAGGATCTTTATACTTCATTTCTCTCTTCATGACGGTGCATCTGAATACAAGTTAGAGACTTTCTGCAGGAAAACCTTCTCCCCTGCAGCTGAATGTGGTGCAAACATGGGGTCAGATGCAGAACGCTGGCATTTGTTGTTGGTGTTCAACGAGTGGGGTGTGTAGGTATTAAAACAGTAATGAACAGAGTCTCTCTTAACTGGGGATTGTGAGGAAATGCATCATTATTTTGTGCTCTCCGACTGCTGATGAAACTCCTGCTTACCCAGAATCCTAATGCTCTGTGCTTTGTCCCCAACAAAACCACTGTTACGTCCACCAAGGGCACAACATATTGGAGGACACGAGACAACAAATGAGGGTTCAACAAATTTTTTTATTCATAAATTCTCTTCACTTTGATTTTCTTAGTTCAGCTTCTTCTGATTTTCTGTGAAGAAAATAGAGTTCAAGCCCTCAGATCCCGTGTCCCCAAAAAAAATAAAGAAAACAAAACCCCAAAAGTATTAACAGAAAATTGGACCTGGTGAGCCGGTCAAACAGAACAAAACGGTACAGCAGGGGGCCAACCCCGAAAACAGGACAACCGGTCCCACCAGGCCAAACTCACAACGAAAAAACAAACAAACAAAGGTTAACAGAGATACCACATGGCAGGCTGAAAACCTCAGCTGTGGCCCACAGCGGCTGGTTCAGCACACACCGCGCCTGGTGGTGGTGGAGCGAGCGGAAAGGCGGAGCCCAGGCGGGACTGGAGGGGAGGCTCCCTACATGCCAAAAGCCAGCCTATTTATAGGCGGACCAACAGCACCACAAATTAACGTAATTAAATGACCAAAAATAAATTATTCAAACTCCAAAATATATTTACAAAAGCTCATTTAATCAAGGTCTATTAGAAAACAAAAAAAAAAAGAAGTAGACAAAAATCATAATGTGCCCGAAGCACATAACAACCACTGACAAGTGCTTTGAGACAAGAATTGTCTGTTTGGCATCAGAACATGTGCCTGCATAGTAGTGAGTGTGATGGAGGTTTGGGAGAGTGGGTGGGGATGGTTTGAAGTGATGAAGAGAAGACAAAAAAAAAGCCCTGCAAATGTATTTCATTGTGGGTGGACTTAATAGTTTATTTGTGGGCATTTAGTTGCTTGAAAGGCTGTTTGGAAAACGTTGCTGTCAAATGGTTACGAACTTGAGCTGACGGTGAAATGATCTGTGTCTGTACAGCCGTAGAACATCCTGATGGTGCTTCTCTCCTTCACTGCACATTACTGTTTTCTCCACAACACCTGCCAACGGTGCAGGGCTGTTTATTTAATGACAGAGTATAACGAGAGATGTGCTGGGAGAACTTTGGACTCGGATGTTACTTGAAAAAGTTGCTTTGCGGAACAAGAAGATGTTAGAAGTTGCGTGGATGGATGGTTTGAACAAGCATTGATGGTAAAGATGGCAGCACCTTGAACCACTGTATCCTGAAGGTCCCCATGGGAACAGAGGACAGAGGACCATGTCCAAAAGCTACTAAGCCCCTTCGTCAGTGGCGTGGTTTTAAACAGTTCTTACTCAACCTTGGCCACTGCAGTCACCAGTTAAGCAACAAGCAATAAACATTACATTTTGTCAAATGCCATCATCAAAATCAACAAGAAAATATACATAAAATATGTTGAAAAATGTTCCACTTCTAATCCAAGGCAATTCCAATCTGGTGGAGTTATGGCCTGTGTTTGAAGGAACTCAGTGTTTCAGCATTTTTGAAGTTTTCTGGAAGTTAGTGGAGCATAAAAACTGAATGCTGCTTCTCCATCTCTGGCTGCAGTTCTGGGGATGCAGAGCAGGCTAGAACCAGAAGACCCGAATGGTCTGGAGCGTTGACACAACAGAGCTTTAATGTGTTTGGGTGCCAAGTCAGTCACTGATTTATGATCAAACAAAAAGTATTTTTAAAGTCAGAAAAGTATTGCAGAAACTGTGCGGTTCTTCCCTGGTTTTGGAACCACCACAAGAGCGGCGCCAACCTTTTCTAGCTGCGTTTTGGGCACAAGCAATTTGATTGGCAGCAGACTGCGCTCCTTTTGATTGGCCAGTGGGTTTACATCAACATCTCAACCCCTATTTTCAATGCGCGACGAGACTGTCAAGCTGAAATTGACAATTCACTGATGGTCAAAACCTTGAGATCTAAACCTTTGTCTCGAGACTGCAGACAGTGGATAAGGCAACCTGTAACAAACAAATGTACCCAGAGATTTCAGAGAAACTATTCACCTAAAGGTACTGTTGAAGAAGATTTTAGGTTTTAAGAAACTCTCTGGCTCAATCTTCTTCTCATCCCAGGTTCTCCCGGCGGACCGCATGTAGCCACACAGAAAACAACAATGAGTGTAGGCGTCACAGAATTACAGAGTTTATCCAATAGAAGACAACGCATGAAATTACAACAGAAACTGCAGAACAACAGAGACATACATTCATTTACCTGAGACAAATAGAAAACAAGACGAAAAAAATTAAGAAAGAAAGAAAGAAAGAAAGAAAGAAAGAAAGAAAGAAAGAAAGAAAGAAAGAAAGAAAGAAAGAAAGAAAGAAAGGATGTGCAAAGACGTCTTTGGAGAATTGCAAGAGCAAATCTGATTTGTTACTCCTGTGTAGAAAGTTTTATAGTAAAGGCGTATTCTTGTCTTTAATTTATTCAAATAAGGCGTACCTTTGCTCATCCAACCAGAAGCTGTCTCTGACCCTTTTTAAAACTCCTTGCAAGTCACGATCTAAGACCATTTGTGCCCATTGTCTAAACAAAATGGAAGCAGAGACTCTCCTGAACTCCTGCTGTTTTATGGCTTTTCACGGATCTGTGTGAAAAGCTGGAACTTCTCCTGATTGTTTTCCACACTGACAAATGGCAGATCAAACAATAGCAGACAATCTACTGTAATTACAGGTAACATAAAGGTCAATAGGCCAGAATAAGTTACTAATTTTAAAACTATAATTAGGCTATTTCAATCAAGACATGTTAAGTTTTAAAACTAGCATATTTTAAATTTATTTTCTTAACAGTAAGCTCCACAACGACATCGTCAGAGTGTCGACCACAACTCCTATGCCCGCCCGTGTTCCCTCACTCCTGCCCACGTTGTCCCTTGTGAGGAACACATTATCAATGGAGACACACCCAAATCGGCTAGAACTGAACCAGACATCAACCAGCTGGAGTGACACTTGCGAGTGGGGACTTTGTTGTCCTGCTGCTTTAGAAATAAATGATGCACAGTCGAAGGTTGGCCAGCACCACTAGTTTATGAGTGGTTACTCCTAACCTGTGCGGCTGTGAAACTGACTTAAAACATGAGACCTGTTTCAGTTTTCCACTAAAGGCGGCTTTACAAATGCAGGAATTTGATTTGTGGGAAATCCAAAGCATGTGATATCTGTGCTCTCTCTGGAACGACCCGGCTCTGCTGCTCCACAGGATCAATAGCGCTTTAGACTTTAGTCCGCTCCGGTCAACAAGGCAGACCTACAGAGGTGGATATTATTTACAATAATAAGCATGCCAGTTTAATCACTTCCTCAGTCTATGCGATGCTGCCCCATCAGGGTCAGACTCATCACTCCTACCTTTGCAAAGACGGCGTGAACATAATGACTGCGGTTCATTTGAAGGCCAGACCGGCCTTTTAGTGGACTCTTTTCTAAAAGCTACATTTACAACACGTAGATCTTTAAATCACAAGCAGCGTTGGTGAAGGAAATGATCTATTTTTTGTCTTTAATACATTTAATAGTATAAAAGCCGACTCTTATAATTCAAAGTCACATTTTAGAGGCAGATCGTGTGCATTTATAACCAGCTCCACTGAACGCTTGAACATCAAAGCCATTATTCACTGCATACGTCTGGATTATTTTCAAGCGGCTGTGCATTAGCAAAACGCCAAGCAGAGGCTATGAAAGGTTTATTAGCTTTGAACAGAGCGTTTCTTGCCTTTAAACAGATTTGTTCCATTTCTAAATAGCAGAAAGAGGGAAAAAAAAATAGCAAAATATTAACAATTGATAACTGTGGGGTCAGAAACACTAAACTTTAAAACCACTTTAATTTGTTGCACCTTTAGGAAATCGCAGTTAAAGGCTACCTTGGACCACAACAATATGGAGGAAAATCTCCTATTTAACACTGAGAGCAAGAAAAGGTCTAACAGGAGAAATTCTCCAGCAGATGTGTTGTTGTTGTTGTTGTTGTTGTTGTTGACTTTGCCCTGAAAAATCTGATTTTAAGGTATAAAAATGTGACTGATTAATGAGGCTCTTTTATTTATTTATTTATTTATTTATTTATTTTTTGATCGATACAAACAATTGATCCAGTCTCAAGATTTCTTCCAGCATTGTCTGAAACCCGCTGATCTGGATACTATTTTAAATACTAAAACTTACAGTAAATCTGCAGATATCCTGCAGGAGTTTGTGCAGTGTGGTTGTTAACAATTTATCACATGCAATGTTATTTTAATCGCTCTTTGATATTTTCTTTCCTTGTACTTTTGGGACTCATTAAGTCTTTGCTTGCGATGAGTCCTGAAGGACACTTGACAATATATATATATATATATATATATATATATATATATATATATATATATATATATATATATATATATATATATATATATATACATATTCATGAATAAATGCATTACCCCACAGAGAGATATGGCATAAAAACGCATAACTGGCTGAGGTATGTACAAAGCAAGGAACAAAAACACATCAGCCTTAGTCATATTGTTATGTGCATCTCCTGTTGCCATCAGCTTAATGTATTTATATATAAAATTTATTGCCCACATTTGTGCTGCTAAACTAAAAACCTCTCTGTCTAATATGCTCCAATCAGCCTGTCTGACTGTTCTCCACGGAAATGTTTTGTTCAGAAGTCTGTTGGAAATTCAAATGAATGCGAAAAAAAAATTATGAAGTCAAGGTAAAAAAAAGAAATTAATTTAGAAATGTATTGGAAAACACAATACAATAAAGTCAAGGCATAAACTCAGGAGAGAAAAGACTCTCTTCAACCTCACCTACGCCACCAAACCGCAGAATTGTGTGCTTCTGCTGCAGCCAATCAGCATCAGACCACGCCTCGTAATAGCCAATCATCAAGCAAAGCTCCATTTATAACGCTCTCCATTAGACATCCATCCTCTCTTGGGCCTTCACCACTA
The DNA here is from genome assembly GCF_000485575.1 of Poecilia formosa. Taxonomy (NCBI): domain Eukaryota; kingdom Metazoa; phylum Chordata; class Actinopteri; order Cyprinodontiformes; family Poeciliidae; genus Poecilia; species Poecilia formosa. The sequence goes on from NW_006800413.1 coordinate 302,228, forward strand.
GACTCCGGGGAAGACGTCTCTGATCCTCATCTTCAAGGTTTTTGCAATTCACAACGCCCGTGTCCTCCGCCGGGGTCCGAGCACCAACGTTTTAATTCGTTCACGTCAAATAAAACTTCCTAATCGCGGCCTTTCCTTTGTGTGAGTCTCTACAGGTTGAACTACCTACAGGGGGCGAGAGGGTGTGATTTTATACAAGAAATGTGCTTAAATGCAGCAAAGGCTGAAGTTGGTTTGACTAAATACACTAACATGTTTTCTCTGTATTTTTTAATGAGAAATGATTAGAAACCAATACAAAAAGAACTCAGGTTTTAACTGGAGAACAGATGATTGCGTGATTGTCTAAATCCTTATAGAGAAACACATAATGCCGTGCATTATAATAAACTGCATATTTCATGAAAACCTGCGACACGGGAAACCGAAGGAAGGCAGATTAAAAAAACAATAAAGTCAAGAACTGAGGCTGGTCTCCATCTAACTGGAGATCAGGTCTCACCAGGGAATGCTGAGTCAGACCTCAGATCATTGTCTTCCTCATTACAACTCCAGGTTGGCACAGAAAGAATCTGACAGCATTTGAAAGCTTTCCGCCATTCGTATTCAAAGCTTGTAGCAGGCGTCGTGACAGCAACGGACACTCTTCTCCGGCTCAAGGTTTCGCTGCGTCACCAGCCGATGTCTTTCCAGGAAGATAATCAGAGTGCTGAGTAAAGCATTTATGTTGATGTCCGACCAGCAGGATGAGCTTTGTGTTTTTAACTTTTCAATTCTATCAATGAAGTGTCAGTGTGTATATGTCAGGACTCTGGGTTTCTTGGGTTTGGTTTTGCTGTTTCGTCTTATCATGTTGTAGTTCACTTTATGTTAGCCCTTTGTGGTCATTTTAGTTTTATTATTTGAGTTTATATGTTGTGGTTAGAATTGTCTTATTGCTTTCCTTGTCTTCAGTCCTTCACAGTGTTTCTAGGTAGGTCTATTCTTTAGTTACTTTAGGTTCTGTTATTCTTATTAGTCTGAGTCCATGTCTATCTTTCTTTAGTGATTAGTTAATTGTTTTCTTTAATCCTTCTAGTTATTCCTTATTTCAGCCTCCCTGTGTTTCTAGTAATGCACAGGTGTCAAACTCCAGTCCTGGAGGTGCCTCTGCCCTGCAACCTTTAGATGTGCCTCTGCTGCAGCACCTGAATAGAATAATTAGGTCATTAGCAAGGCTCTGGAGAACTGATCTACACAATAAGGAGGCAATTAAGCCATTTCATTCCAGTGTTTTGTACCTCTGGCACATCTAAAAACTGCAGGGCAGCGGCCCTGGAGGGCTGGAGTTTGACACTCTTGTTAGTCCTTCTAGTTAGGTTATTTCTTTGTTCAGCTCTTCTAGTTACTCTAGCTCTATGTTCCTTAGTTCTTATTGCTGTTAGATCAGCCTTGTTTCTGTTTAGGTTTGCTATGTTTTCCCTCATGTCTTTTTCACTTCTCGTTTATCAGGTTCTCTTTACTCTTAGTGTGCCTTCTGTATTAGACATATTTTCAGCTCCCTGGTTTTTCCTCCCTTTTGTTTTCCCCAGCAGATCCTCTTAGCTTCCCTGTGCCATCTTCTCCCCTCCCCTCAGCTAGCGCCTGTGCCAACCACTCACACCTGTAATCAGTCATCTCATCCAGCTAGGCCCTTTGTTCCATTTACTACCTCCCAGTATTTAAGCTCCTCTATCCCAGTCACAAATGGCCAGTCTGTCTTGTTAACCTGCTCTTCACTTCCCCTGTGCTGCTTAGAATCTCCTCGTGCCTCAGTTTTGGATTGTTTTGTGTTCATTTTTTGTAAGTTGAACTCTGATTTTGTTCATTAAATTTCCCAAACCCCACTACGTCTTCACCTGCTGCTTTTGGGTCCACCACATCATGACAGCATAGACTTTTTCAAAAATGTGAATGCAGAGGAGCACAAAGTCAACTACAAATGCTTCTGTACAATTAGGAATATATTAAGAATATAATTCTACAAAAATGTGGCAGACAATAAGCATTAGGGTTATACACATATTTTATCTTTTTAAATGAATGGAGTTCTGTATTATCCAGGCACATAATGCTCTGTCATGGCTTAATCAAGTAGCCGTCTTCAGCTGTTTTGAAAATGCCGTATATATCAAACATGACTTGAAAGAAATTCCCCTATCTAAATTGATGTGTCTATCTAAGTTAAGAAGCTCCTGCTCTTTCTGACACATCATATCATCACAGCAATGCTTTTTCATTATGCTGTCCAAAGGTACTCTTAGGAGCAGATCCACAGGTGTTTGCTAGTTGCTGCTGCCGCAAAAAAAAATTCTCAAACTCCAGTCCTCAAGGGCCGCTGTCCTGCAGTTTTTAGATGTGGCACAGGTACAAAACACTGGAAGGAAATGGCTTAATTACCTCCTCCTTGTGTAGATCAGTTCTCCAGAGCCTTGCTAATGACCTAATTATTCTATTCAGGTGTGGTGCAGCAGAGGCACATCTAAAAGTTGCAGGACAGTGGCCCTCGAGGACTGGAGTTTGAGACCCCTGCGGGTTAAAAGCGACCTTTAACGAAGACAAAAAAAAGGGGGGGGGGAATAAATAAATAGCAAGGCAGTCTTCAAACCTTCTGCCTGCCAGTTTCTGCACATTTTTCTTAAAATGTTGATCTGGAAGGACTTTTTTCAGTCTTTCTCCCCTGTGATGTTTCATCCAGTATTCTTGTTGTTGCTTCCTACCTGCATTCAGATTTGCCTCCATCTCTTTTTTTAACACTGGTGAGAAATTCAAATGGGAACTCGTCTTTCTCCAATGTTTTCATCCTGCAGAGACGCTCCGTCCCTGTGGGAGGTCACGACAGAAAGACATGCCAATCTGTCTAAACAAGTTATACATGCATATATCGGAGAATACTGATGTTTTATACAGGGAAAGGATTGATAATGACACAATTGATGCATTTACCCTTAGAATATGATCTTTGTTTATTTATGCTGCATACCTGTTTTCATTTTTAATGTGGTCTTGTATTTTTCTTGTAAAATGTCTTTGTGTCTTGAAATGTGCTAGCAAATAAAATGAAAATAAATGAAATGACTACATGACTAACATGAGACTGAAAAATTTAGATCATACCAAAACATAGGAATAATAAAATCACATGACGCTAAATAACCTGTACATTCGTGGAACTTCGTGGTTACTTTGTGAAACTTTACTGAATTTACAGCGTTCCTTATGAGAACTTAGGCTTCTCTCCTTTACTTTTCTCAACTTTCCATGAACTTACTGGGTCTTTTCAAAGAATGAAACTATTAATTTTCTCTCCTCACACTGTCTAGCTTTGATTACTTCAGAATCTGTCTCTTTTAAGTGAGGTGCAAAAATGCAAAGTTTGGTTCCTTTGGAAAATCTGATGCAAATGTCAGTAAAGCTCGTTATTGCTATCGTATCGTATCGTATTTTTTATTTTTAAATCTTTATCTTTAATTTCTTTTTATTTCTCTTTCTCACTGTTTCTTTTTCTTAAAATATCTCTTGTTTATTCAATGTCACATGCTGTTTTTATTTTAATTATGTAAAGCACTTTGAAATGCCTTGCTGCTGAAATGTGCTATACAAATAAAATTTGATTGATTGATTGTATGTTAAGTGAATCAGTCCGACAAAATTTCTGGCTGTTTAGATATTTAAATAGACCTGACAGAAGAAAACAAGACGAATGCCCTATTTAATTTTTAATCACTTTAAATCTTTGATTCCAAAGAAACAGATTTGACTTTGAGTTTTAAGACACACAGACAGACGAGGAGAGTAAGACGATGGTGGTCAGGGCGTCCTGTACCAGCTCCCTCATGAGTCTCTCTGCTCTGTCAGCATGTGGGGTTTTTTTTGTTACATTGCCCTCGCTGTGCTGTCATGCTTCAGCTGATGCTCTGGCTCATTAGCAACTCGACTCTGCTGCGCTACATGAGGAATTTGTTTTGGAAAATTTCTCACTGCGCAGACTTAACTTTCCTCATAGAGGAAAGTTAAAGTTCTCACAGAGGTTAAGTGCAATTTGCGTTCACGCTAACAAACTTTAATTCACAAATGTTTTAACTTCTGCCAGCAGGTTTTGCATCGATTTTAGCTTGCCACACCTAAATCTGTATGATGATGATTCTGGGCTGCCACAGAGCCGCACCATGCTTCCTTATGTCAGGAGGAGAGTTTTTTCCCCCTCAAACTCAGTGAGAAGTCTGAAAATGTCAGGCTTTATTACCACGCTGACCTAGACGTCCTCATCTAACCCCGTTATTCTTCGTTCAGCCCTTCTCGTGTCTCGGCTTTTAAAAGCTCTTTTATGTTACTCCGCAGCCCATCTCACTGTCGGCTGCTCTTCATCACTATCTTCTGCAGTCTGAAACATTCAGCGAGCAGGTCACTCCGGGATGCCGTCAAACTCATCTGATTTTTTTTTTTTTTCATATTTCCAACCAATTAAAGTAAAAAAAAAAAGAAAAAAAAAAGACTCAGCCTTCCGGGAGTGACATTTTGTAGTACAGGTTTTGTATCGTTATGAGAATGTCATGCATCTCACAACCTGTAGAGCCTGTTGGTGATGGGTTTTTTGTTATGGCTGAGATGGCTCTCCACCCAGGGCACAATAAACCAGGGGCTACCATTAGCATTGAATATAAAAAGAATAAATCTGATCCATATTTAATTTAGTGTAATCTTCATCTTACTGTTTTTTTTTTTTTTTTTTTTTTGCACCAGTCGTTTCACACTACCGTCTGTTTTTTTTTTTTTAATTTGTCTTCTTTTCACCCCCATTTTTGGTGCAGCTGCCTATTTTACATAAAAGCCCAACGTCTTTGCCAGAAAGCCTGAACTTAAAACTTTTTGCTATTGCTTTTTCATCTCTTATTCTCTTAACATAACACTTTATGTGCTGCTATGCAGCTTTCCTCCCATTAAACACAATAATATTTAAAAACCACAGTGTTCGTTGGAGGGAATGCTTCCTGGCAGGAGTCATATGGTGTCGCTGGGTTTTCTTTTTGATGCTGAAAAAAAGCTTGGCGTGTTGATAATCTGACGGTGAGATAACTTTTAACCTCGTTATCTGACGTTGCATACCAGCGATCCAGTTATCTAAGAGTGTCTTCACCAAGTTCTGACTGTTTTTCTCAGTTCCGATGCCGCATTGTTCTCCGTCTCGCCTGCAACTTCTGAAATATTCAATGCACCGTTGTGCCTACAAACTTAGGAGCGCATTTATGTGCATGATGAATAACCACAACCTCCATGTTGATGTAGAAACTGAACAATATGCAAATAGGAAGAGCAAACAGTTGCTTTAATGGCCTTTAAAAGGAAATATTTTTAAATTATATATGTGAAACTATATATGTGTAAATATATAGAGGGCCAAGAAAAAAATGAGTCTGTTGTGCACTTTTTTATTTAATGTGGTGTTATTTTCCTTTATTTCTTTGCACAAACATCTGGAGATTAACATGGAAGAGGCTTTAGACTTTAAAATGCTTTTTGACCTCTTTGGTATTACTATCGGTTGTGCAACGTTATGGCTGAATACTTAGAAATCTACGCAGCAAATCTTTGCACTGGTGCGCCTTTCTTTCGACTGACTTCATATTCTTGAGCCAAACAAGCGACACGCTCGTCCTTCCCGTTGCTGCACATTTGAGACGGAAGCACCGAGCAGCAGGCATGATCATGCAGCACGATCGGGGCCTTTGAAAGGTGACCCCTCCTGCTCTTCCATATGGCTAACATCTGCTCCACCTGAATGGCTGCACAGACTGCTGCGAGCTTTACGCTGCCAGGAGTTATCAGAAAACGCAGCACAACACTGTGTGGAGCTTGTGGGAGTTTCTGTGGATCATGCTGATGCTTTTGCTTTGCTGATTCTGCCCACTGCGCCACGACGACTGCAGCTTACACCCACCTGGGAGAAAGCGGTTCAAAGACGCCCTCCACTCACATTATCTCACCTTTTTTTTTTTTTTTTTAAATCACATTTTCTCATAGAGACTCTATATAATCTCTGTGTTCACCATGAAGGGATGTCGTTTAGTATTATTAATCAAGGATCTTTGGTCAGGTTTTTTTTAGGACAGTTGGAAGCACAACATTACTTCTCTTGGGTCAAAAAGGAGAAAAAAGTGATTAATTTATATTAATTTGGAGTCCAGTTCAGAGTTTTGTGAAGCTTTCGGGTTTTAGGACCCTTACAGGAAGCTGAAGTCATCCATTTCACAAAAAATAAAAAGATCAGCGCTAACTGAGACAAACTGGTCACATTTCCCGTCTTGCAGCAGAATTTCCCAGCTGCAGGCTTTTCAACCTCACAATGAGTCAGTTCTCACGATTTCAGATCATTTTACAGAAAGAAACCTGAGGCGGGAAGGGAGGCAGCTTCAGGATGAATTGATTCACCACATAAAGCTATACTTAGTTTTACATTAGTGTTAAGATGTTTATTTTTTCTTCATTTATTGATTAATGCTGTTTTCAGTTTTTATTAAGAAACAGCTTTTTTTTGGTTTCTAATAAGTTGCTGATATGAGTAAACATTTATTTTTCTTCAAAGCGCCTGCTCTTATTTTAACTGGAAAACAATGTGACTGTGATAGTATTATTGGAAGCTAAACTTCAGCGTATTGAGAAATTTGCTTCAGATGTAGACTTATTTAAGCATTTTTATATGCAACTGTAGTATTATTATGAGCACATTATTTACACTTAATGCCTTAATGTCAAACTCCAGCTCACTCTGCTGCCCCCAATCTCACACTGAATTATTTATTGACGGCATGTGAACCCATATTGTATACTATTATGTACAATATCTTGTGTCGCAAGTGGAACCAACCTCACATAAATTATGCATTTTGCATAATGTACGTTCCATTCATTTAGTGGTTTTCAGAGAAATTTACATTTTTATATTTTTGGTTTATTGTCATTTAATAATGGCTGACTGCACCTTGATTTCATAGTAATTTGTATGACAAGTTATGTTTGACAGCAGTGCCTCTATTCTATTCTATTCTATTCTACTGGCAGTAATCTATTCTATGAATGACCTCAAATATCTCATCGCTGGTTAAAAACAAATAAGTGAAAAATTAAAATAAAACAAACAAGTGACCAAAAACAGCAAAAATCATTCACATGCTGTGAACTATATACATTTATTTCATCCTACGGAGTTTCTAAAGGGCATTATTTTGAAAGAGTAAACCGGAAATGATCGTGTATCTTTTCAGTGGCTTTGTGCAGATGTTGGGAACGCCGACACCTCAGCATTCAGGCGCTCTCAGTCCGGCTCACTCCACTCTCCGGGTCAGCAACAGGAGCGAGAATTCATTTAGAAACCCAAGTCTTTATAAACAGAGCAACAAAACTAAAAATAAAAAATATATATATGTATATATAAAATAAGAAGTTGGACTTTATCTCATTGGATCAGAGACTCTCTGTATCATCACAAGAGTTTTTCCTTTCTTTCTCTCTTTCTTTCTTGTACTTCTTGTTCATTCTGAACTGGGTTGGATGCGCTCTGGTTCTGCGGACTCTGCCTGCTGTGATGGACCGGCCCGGGAGCTGAACAGTGGGCTTGGTGTGGCCGCCAGGTGCGCACGACGAGGTCTAAACCCCAAAGGTAAAGAAACAAGCTTTCTTCTTTTTCTTTTTCTTTTCTTTTTATTGTACCTGCTTATTGCGCTCCTAAAATCCGTTCATTCATTCGTCTTTGTCGAGACGCATTGTTTTTCTGGAAACCTTAAACTTTTGATTCTCTTGTTCCGTCACCACAAACGGAGATGCTGAACTTTTTTTTTTTTTTTTGGCTGTGCTTTAAAAGCTTTTCATGCTTTCATGTAAACAGTACATATATGAATCATATCTCTGCCTGCACTCTTGTCCCACTGTGGCTGACTCTGCTGGATGCGCTCATTCTTTTTGCACTTTAATTTCCAACTGGCCTCTTAACAAATATTTCGATCATTTATTGACATCTGAATGTTTAGGTTTTTTTTTTTTTCAAAGTGATATTTATCTGCGTGCCTTAATGCTAAAGCGGCAACTCTGCGTGTTGCAACCCAGCTGTTTCTTCAGATATGATAACAAATGCTGGACTTTTAACGAGTCCATTGACGTTGTTACGGCCTGTTTGTTAAAACTTATGCTGTTTACACTTGTTCTCCTGCAGGACCTACCGACTTAAAATGAGCTTACAAGCATTCATGTGTGTTTGTGCATGTTTTCATCCTGCTTCGGTATTTATTTTTCAATTTTCAGCAAACACGAGTTCCTTTCTTCCTTTTTTTTTTTTTCCCAGACATTATGTCTTGTGACCCATAACTCATTCATCTATCAAGGCAGGCAATCTCTGCCATACTTGTTTTCTCATCTGAACCGTGCAGAGAAGAGTTATGCATGCATCTGTCAGTAGAGTCTGCAGTGTAGGTTATCTCCAGGTCCTCACAGCAGCAGCAGCAGCAGCAACAGTAAAACAAATCATAAATGTCCCCCTCAGCGTCTTCTTAGTAATCTACAGCCAATACGAAATAAGGGTTTCCAGCAAGGCTTCTCTGGAGACTCATGAAACTTAAAAAAGGTTCAAAGCTGTCTGCCTTAAATTCTACACACACAAAAATGAAATAATACTTTGAGCTGCTCAAACAAATTTTATTTAGTTTATTTTTGAGAGTTTTCTAAGTAACACAAGCAAAGTCATCATGTAAATATTATATGTAAAACATATTTAGAACGTTTAACATTTTACCATTTAGGGTATTTTACCCTCAAACAAATACAAAGCAGTATAGCTTTTGTTTCTTGTCTTTTTTTTTTTGTTGATAAAAATATACATTTGTTCATGTCGCTAAGCTGTGTTTGTGTCACTTGACAACGAAGGATAGAAATTCTCACACGACTGGATGTCTCAACCATTTTATTTTTAAATGCTTCCCATAAAACTGTTACATCTTGATGTAGCCTAAATAAAGGAAGCATAAGAACATTTTGTTTCATGTGATGTTGTGTGTGAAATCTGGTAAACTTTGGTTTTCAAGCAAACCAAAGCATTTCGAAACATACGGTTCTGCATACATTTTTGAACTTTGGACTCACATTGATTTAAAACTTAATGGGGGATACATAGCTTTTTACACCAATTTAGCCTAAACTGACTTGCTGCTATTCAGTTGGCACCCTTTGTATTTAACCCTTTGATTATATGCACAGTTCCTAGTTCGTCTCTACTTCCATATCTTCAAACATGCCGTTTATATCCTAGGGCTGGACAATATCATGATAAAAGCGTTTCATATCAGTTGATATCAATAATTACTGATTTGTTTTTATTCTAAATATCTAAAGCACTGAAAAAGTTGGTGACATGCACTGTTCTGTTTTATCAATAGTTTTCTCTTGCGCTGTTGGACTCATTTTCTTCTTTCTCTCCACCCTGTTGTTTTTCATTTGTAAGCAGTGAAGAGTCACAGTGGTGAAACCTCAAGCTGCTGCACAAATTATTCAATAAGTTGTTGCTAGGTAACCAAAGAGTGAGCGAGCTAGTTGATGCTACAGGCCTTGCTTTGCTGTCAGTGAGAGGTCGAGTGGCTCAAGCCTTCCTTCTTCCTACATCTCCCAGAATGCTGTGCGGTTTTGGATTGGAGCACAGTGATATTATAGAAAGTTCTGTCTATCACAATATATACATATAAAAAATAAAAAATTCCCTTCTCCCCCTCCGCGGGTGGTCTCTCTCTCTCTCTCTC